>NC_057948.1:487284-752919 GCF_018555375.3 Anguilla rostrata
TATGCGTGTGTATGTGTGCATGTATATAATATAATTAATTTAATTCAGTTAACTTAATAGATAAGTATTATGTTCCTATCATTTGTGCTGTTATCGTTGATGCTGCTTGTCTTCTTTTTTCCTTTTGATTATATATTCTTACTGTAGTTGATTGCTGTTGTCACTACGCTTTGGCAATATGTATTTTTAAATATGTCATGCCAATAAAGCATTTGAATTTGAATTTGAATTTGAATTTGAGAGGGGGGAGAGAAAGAGTAAAGAGAAGAGAGATGTATGAGAGAGAGGGAGGAGAGAGAGTGAAGAGAACAGAGGTATGAGAGAGCGGGAGGAGAGAAAGAGTAAAGAGAAGAGAGGTATGAGAGAGAAGGAGGGGAGAGAGAATGAAGATATTATATAGCCTACTCGCTGTGGCCATTACCACACTGTTAATTGCATTGTTGTCGTTACCACAATGTTGTTTGTATTTCATGTTGTTTGTATTCCTATTCCTGTTTCTGTGTGTACGCTTTGGCAATAAGTACAAATGTATTTCATGCCAATAAAGCTTTTTGAATTTGAATTTGAATTTGAACGAAGAGACAGTGCGGGACAAGCCAAACATATGCACTAGATTACATCCCTCTAAACATTCAGAAACAAGGTAATTTTGAAAGACGGCCTGTGTAATAGGAGCTGCTAAACTTTTACCATTCATTTTCAGAATAAGTATGTCATTTTGTTAGCCTCACCAAACACAAACAAGCGCAGAGCCACAGTTCCTACATACAGGTGATGGAAATAAAAGAAACGTTACACGTAATGAAGCAAAGAAAAAATGTCCTCTGACATGAAGCTTATTTTATTCAGGTTTCATGTTGCAAGCAGCAAAGTTTTTATACTGCTCATTACATGAGGCTTTGTCAGTGGTTATTTTGAAAACTATGTCCATTGTGTAATTAACATGGTATTTGAATTTTAATATATCGGCTGTTCATTCAGTCAGATTGGACTACCAATCAGGTATTGAGGTTGAAGTGAACATTACAGAATGGGCTGTGTCAGACCTCCTTTTTAGACCTAACAGACTTTACATCAAAGGGGAATTCTTTATTTTCCCTGTTATACGTTTTGAAAGGGTATGTATGCATTGTAGCATTTTGGCTTCATGAACTTAAGAAAGAGAGCATTAAAAAATAAAGTCATATATTAAAATATATGAATAAATATGGATATAAAATGCTGCCATGTAAAAAAACTGTCAAATATAGCTTATAACTACAATTTTGTACTTTCAGATACAGTACGTTTTATAGTTAGGAATCACTTTCTATTCCTCTACTGAATTTTCAGATGATCCCCAAACTGACCTGGAGGCTCTGTTTGCAAAGTGAAAAATATATCCATTCTAAAAGCATATAGATGTACTATAGAGCTCCTATTGGTGTAAAACTAAATCCTTATTCATATATTCAGCTATAAATCACATGATGAGCCATGAAGCAATCAAAAGTCAGACCTGTTTGTTAATTTCAGAGAAGGACTTTTTTCAGCTTTTTACCTTATCATTTCTTTGTTGGTTTGCTTATAAATTCTGCAAACTCCTAAAGAAATGCCCCTCTACAAAAATCTGAAATTTAAATATTTTGAAAAATATATGATCATGCTCAAAAAATATATTGCAACACTTCACAAGATATGGGCAACTATACAAATGTGGATATATTGATATATTTTAACAAAACATAGCATTTTATAAAATATAATATTATATAATATTTTCATAATATCCTTTCTTCTGGACTGAGGTCGTAGTCAAAAATAAAAAAAATTAGGAATTCCAGGATAAAGTGCTGCTTCTCTGAACAAGCAGGTCTGTTTACATTTACAAAGCTTTTCTGTTGCATTGCGCTTCAAACATTGAAAACCCTCAGAACTAATTTCAGTTAGGAGACTTTCAGTGGTGGCAATAGATCTGAATCCTGTACATTTAACTTTTTTGCTTGTGCAAGATTGCCCTCTAGTGCAATTATCTGAGTAATGGACAGAAACTATGAACAGATCAAACATATAAATCGTGGTTAGGTTTAGATAGGAAGTTTCAGCTGTTGGATCCATACACATTTGCCACTGAGAGCAAGCTGCACCGTTGGAAATCTTCACAGAAACAAAAGGCTAGATTTTTATGTGGCTCATGCCATTGAAGGCAGGGTCAAAGAGCAGTACGCTGCAAGCTTGTGTCAGTCTCTGTCAGTCTGTTATGAGTGAATCTATCTGTGTTCACGGTGCTCTCCTCGCTCTTCTCGTTCCTTTCTCCCTTTCAATATCAAAGCAAAAATCTGTAACCAGGAAGAAGTGCGCTGCCTGTAAGATAGTGGTCCACACCATCTGCATCGAACAGCTGGAGCAGGTAAGTGCAGGACTGTGCTGCTGTTACACATCACAAAAGCAGGACTGCACTGCTGCTGTTACACATGCAGGACAGCACTGCTGCTGTTACACATCACACATGCAGGACAGCACTGCTGCTGTTACACATCACACATGCAGGACTGCACTGCTGCTGTTACACATCACACATGCAGGACTGCACTGCTGCTGTTACACAAGCAGGACTGCACTGACTGTTACACGCCACACATGCAGGACAGCACTGCTGCTGTTACACATCACACATGCAGGACAGCACTGCTGCTGTTACACATCACACATGCAGGACAGCACTGCTGCTGTTACACGCCACACATGCAGGACAGCACTGCTGCTGTTACACATCACACATGCAGGACAGCACTGCTGCTGTTACACATCACACATGCAGGACTGCACTGCTGCTGTTACACATCACACATGCAGGACTGCACTGCTGCTGTTACACATCACACATGCAGGACTGCACTGCTGCTGTTACACATCACACATGCAGGACTGCACTGCTGCTGTTACACATCACACATGCAGGACTGCACTGCTGCTGTTACACATCACACATGCAGGACTGCACTGCTGCTGTTACACGCCACACATGCAGGACAGCACTGCTGCTGTTACACATCACACATGCAGGACTGCACTGCTGCTGTTACACATCACACATGCAGGACAGCACTGCTGCTGTTACACATCACACATGCAGGACAGCACTGCTGCTGTTACACATCACACATGCAGGACAGCACTGCTGCTGTTACACATCACACATGCAGGACTGCACTGCTGCTGTTACACATCACACATGCAGGACTGCACTGCTGCTGTTACACATGCAGGACTGCACTGCTGCTGTTACACATCACACATGCAGGACTGCACTGCTGCTGTTACACATCACACATGCAGGACTGCACTGCTGCTGTTACACATCACACAAGCAGGACTGCACTGCTGCTGTTACACATGCAGGACTGCACTGCTGCTGTTACACAAGCAGGACTGCACTGACTGTTACATGCCACACATGCAGGACTGCACTGCTGCTGTTACACATCACACATGCAGGACTGCACTGCTGCTGTTACACATCACATGCAGGACTGCAAGTCTTTGCGACACTGTACATAATGATGCACGTGTGACTGCAGGCTCTGGGTAAAAATGCACTTCTTTCTGCTATTCTGCCCCTGCTATTCAGATAAACTTTAGGTGTAAGCCGTCATTTCGGGAATATGGATCACGGAACATAAGGGAGGTAAATGTCTTTTCCTTTCTCTCAAATTTTTACTTACCTTTATTCCTCTCTTGGTGCGGACGCCACATGTAGCAAGCATAAAAATCAGAAATGGATGAGTTTCAGTACCAGACATCTATGCTTACTGTTCATTATACAGAATGCTGTTGTTATTATGGTCTTCATATTTCATTTACAAATCTCATAACCTTGGTGAATGAGTTTATTCTGAGGGTGATCTGAAAAATCAATGCCTTACTGTAATATTACTGTAATCACACACTGTGCATTTAATTGGGGACAAAAATGTGTTTTCTGGATAAAAATTGGAATCCAGAAAAAAATGATATATGCAATGTTATATGTCAAAGGAATAATAATATGCATTGTATAAGTAAACAATTGAAGTTAATAACATCCTTCATCAGTTAATTCCAAAATATTTTTCTTATGGCTTTTTGTCTTGGAAACAGGTGTGGGTATCCCCTTAGATAACATATTAATATGTAAATTTGAAAAAGAAACCTCTATTCAGGCATATGAAAAAATGTATAAACTGTGTACTGAGCATGTGCAGATTAGTGAGGACTTGTGACATTAACACACTGTGTACTAAACATGTGCAGATTAGTGAGGATTTGTGACATTAACACACTGTGTACTGATCAAGTGTGGACTACAGAAGACTTGTGACTTTAACACACTGTGAACTGAGCAGATTAGTGAGGACTTGTGGGTAATTCATTGATTGTCACCTGAATAAACATGAATCACTTCTAAGACTGCTTTTGTGCTTAAATCGTTTAATGTCACCTTTGCATATACTGTAGGCCTTTAATGACAGCACAGTGTTTGCTGATCTGCAGCGAATGGGTCAAGTGTCTGTCGTATTGGCTCCTTTAAACATCTCTGTGGTTTATTCAGAGCCTTCAAACACTTTAAAAGAAACTCCCTTGCACAAAATCTCAAACTCGCAAAGTATGTTTTCAAAACAAATTACTTGGTAGTTACTGCCGAATGAAAATGGGACTATAAACCATTTACGGATGAAGAGAATCATTAATTAAGACATAAGATTTTCCTAATTTATATAATAATAATAATAATAATAATAATAATAATAATAATAATGCTTATTGTTATTTTAATTATTTATTATTTCCCTTAGAGAAAAAATAATAAAACAATTAACTTTGGGCTTGGTGGTGCAGTGGTTAGCACTGTCACCTCACAGCAAGATGGTCCTGGGTTCGAATCCCAGCCTGGGCTTTTCGGTGTGGAGTTTGCATGTTCTCTCGGTGTCCGCGTGGGTTTTCTTTGAGTACTTCGGTTTCCTCCCACAGTCTAAAGACATGGATATAGGGTAATTGGAGACTCTAAATTGCCCATATGTATAAGTGTGAGAGTGAATGGTGTGTGTGCCCTGTGATAGATTGCCAGCCTGTCCAGGGTGTATTCCTGCCTCTCGCCCAATGCATGCTGAGATAGGCTCCAGTACCCCCCGTGACCCTGACCAGGGACGAGCGGGTATACATAATGAATGGATTTATTGCAGAGTTTTAAAGTACTAGAGAGTTTATAAGTACCTAAGGTTTTAACAGTGAAAATGATTTTGTTTCCAGCCCACCATTGTGCGGCATCACTGGGTCCACAGACGACGACAAGAAGGGAAATGCCGGCAATGTGGGAAGGTAAAACACCCTTACACTGCAGTACTGTATCTGACCCTTACACTGCAGTACTGTATCTGACCCTTACACTGCAGTACTGTATCTGACCCCCTTACATTGCAGTACTGTATCTGACCCTCACACTGCAGTACTGTATCTGACCCTTACACTGCAGTACTGTATCTGACCCTTACACTGCAGTACTGTACCTGACCCTTACACTGCAGTACTGTATCTGACCCTTACACTACAGTACTGTATCTGACCCTCTTACACTGCAGTACTGTATCTGACCCTTACACTGCAGTACTGTATCTGACCTTCTTACACTGCAGTACTGTATCTGACCCTCTTACACTGCAGTACTGTATCTAACCCTCTTACACTGCAGTACTGTATCTGACCCCCTTACACTGCAGTACTGTATCTGACCCCCTTACACTGCAGTACTGTATCTGACCCTTACACTGCAGTACTGTACCTGACCCTTACACTGCAGTACTGTATCTGACCCTTACACTACAGTACTGTATCTGACCCTCTTACACTGCAGTACTGTATCTGACCCTTACACTGCAGTACTGTATCTGACCCTTACACTGCAGTACTGTATCTGACCCTCTTACACTGCAGTACTGTATCTGACCCTCTTACACTGCAGTACTGTATCTGACCCTCTTACACTGCAGTACTGTATCTGACCCCCTTACACTGCAGTACTGTATCTGACCCTTACACTGCAGTACTTTATCTGACCCTTACACTGCAGTACTGTATCTGACCCCCTTACACTGCAGTACTGTATCTGACCCTTACACTGCAGTACTTTATCTCGCCCTTACACTGCAGTACTGTATCTGACCCCCTTACACTGCGGTGCTGTAACTAAATTATTTCTCATTATCTTTCAGGGTTTCCAGCAGAAGTTTGCCTTTCACAGTAAAGAAATAGTAGCTATCAGCTGTTCCTGGTGCAAACAGGCAGTAAGTTTACTATATGTGTACGTGTGTGTGTGTGTGTGTGTGTATGAGAGTGTGTGTATGAAACACTGGCACCTGATTGACTATGTCATAGTGAGACGCAGTGACATCTGAGATGTTCTCATCACCCGTGCCATGTGAGGTGCAGACCACCGTATGATTGTGACCAAGGTCCACATGAAATTTCGCCCCCCCCTTGCGGCTGCGAGGGCCTAACAGGAGGCAGCTAGATTGCACCCGCCTGGGAAACATTGATGCAAAAACGAGTTCCGTCGCTCCCTGGCTGAGAAACTAAGGGAGATGGAGTTCTTGAGTTCAGAGAACACCATGGACCAGAAGTGGACCTCTATCAAGTGGTGGGCAAAAAAGGCACAGGAAATTCAGTCATTTGCCGATAAAAATGACATGCACAACTTTTACAATGCTGTCCAAACCATCTACGGCCCAATAAATTGCGGCATCACTCCCCTGAAAACAACAGATGGTCTAACAGTCTTGAAGGACCAGACTGGCAACCTGTTGAGGTGTGCTGAACATTTTGATGTCCTTCTTAATCAGGATGCAGACCCCACCATTCTGTACGAACTGCCTAAACTTCCTCCCATTCACAACCTCAGACAGCCCCCAACCTTCCTGGAGGTCCTATTAGCTATCTGTTCCCTCAAAAACAACAACTGGTAATGACAAGATCCCTGCTGAGCTGCTAAAGCAGGGAGGGTACCTCTGTACAAGAACTCTACACCAATACATCACCAAGGCCTGGGCTGTTGAGAACATCACACAACAATGGAGAGACGCCAATATTGTCACCATTTACAAGAACAAGGGTGACAAGGCCGTCTGTGGCAACAGTAGGGGTATATCACTCCTTGCTGCTGCTGGTAAGGTCCTGGCTAAGGTGATGCTTCAGAGGCTGATCAACAACATCACATAGTCAATGCTGCCTGAATCACAGTGCGGGTTTAGGAAGAACAGGAGCATGGTCGACATGATTTTCCCAGCCCGACAGCTTCAGGAAAAGTGCCGGGAACAACAGGAGGACCTGTTTATGGTCTTTGTCGACCTCTCCACAGCCTTCGACATTGTCCAGAGAGAACTTTTGTGGGACGACCTCCTCAGGTTTGGCTGCCCCAACAAATTCGTCAACATCCTCCGCCAGTTTCAGGATGGAATGACTGCTCGAGTCAGACAAGAGTCTGCCCCTTACCCTGTACATACAGGGGTCAGGCAGGAGTGTGCGCTAGCACCGGTGCTCTTTAACATCTTCCTCCTATGTGTCACTCAGCTTCTCCACAAGGAGATTGAGGACAGCAGCAGTGTGCCAGTGGACTTCAGGCTAGACAGCAACCTCTTCAATATTAGGAGGCTCCAAGCAACCACTAAACTGAATAGAGAAAGAGTCCTTGAGCTGCAGTATGCAGATGACTGCAATATTGTGTCTCACACTCCACAAGACCTCCAGTCTGTACTTGCGGCGGCAGTGAGAGCGTGTAGCAGGATGGGACTGACCGTCAACACCACCAAAACGGACGTAGTCTGTCAATGGAGAGCCAACATCCCACCCACACCACCAGCCTTCACTGTTGCTGATGAACAACTGTCAGTAGGTCCATCGTTCAGATATCTGGGGAGTATTCTTTCTGAAGACAGCAGCATTGACAATGAGGTCCAGAACCGAATTAAACAAGCATCAGCTGCCTTTGGAGACTCCGGCGCCAGGTCTTTCAAAACAAGAACCTACATCTCCGCATGAAGGTATGCGTCTACTAAGCCATCTGCATCACCACCCTTCTTTACAGCTGCGAAGCTTGAGTAACTTACAGCCGCCACGTCAAGTCCCTGGAGCACCTCCACATACGCTGCCTTCAGCGCATCCTGGGAATTACCTGGTGTGATCGTATACGTCACTCTTAAATGCTCACAAAGTCCAACTGCAGAAGTATTGAGGCTATGATCACCCAGCACCAGCTACGATGGCTGGGGCATGTGGTAAGGATGCTCCCAAATCGGCTGCCTCGCAGAGTGCTATATGGCCAGCTACACCATGGACGATGCTCAGCAGGAGGGCAGATGAAGCGCTACAAGGACCAGCTAAAGACCGCGTGCAAAATCAGACCCGAAGACCTGGAGGATGTTGCTGCTGACTGTAATAACTGGTGGCAGCTGTGCCTGAATGGGATCTGCATGCTGGAGGAGAAAAGGACAGCCAGGAGACAGCAAAGGAGACTCAGAAGGAACACACCCATGGTTGCTGCTACCACTACCACCACATATACATGTCCTACCAGCAATAGGACTTGTGGGTCCAGGATAGCGCTATTCAGCCATCAAAGAATTCACCGATAAAAGACAGAAGTGGACATCATCATCGGATTCGATGGACAACCAAGAGAGAGAATGAGTGACTGTATGAGAGAGAGAGAGACGTGTGGTCTGTGTGTGACTCTGTGGTTTGTGTATGACTGTGTGTATGTGTGTGTGTTTGTCTGCGTGGTGTGTGTGTGACTGTTTGCGAACTGTGTGTGTATGGTGTTGTGTGTGTGAGTATTGTTCTCATGAGGAGGTGTGGTGTTTGCTGACAGAGTTTGTGAAAGTCAGAGATGGAGAGTATGAGATGTGTAGAGCAAGAGTAGTGTGTGTGTCTGTCTGTGTCCTGTGTGTATAGAGAGAGTAGTGTGTGTGTATCTGTATCCTGTGTGCAGACAGTGAATAGTGTGTGTGTCTGTCTGTGTCCTGTGCGTAGTGAGAGTAGCCTGTGTTTCTAACTATATTCTGTGTGTATAGAGAGAGTATCTGTGGGTCTGACTGTGTCCTGTGTGTATAGAGAGAGTATCTGTGGGTCTGCCTGTGTCCTGTGTGTATAGAGAGAGTATCTGTGGGTCTGCCTGTGTCCTGTGTGTATAGAGAGAGTATCTGTGGGTCTGACTGTGTCCTGTGTGTGTTGAGAGAGTATCTGTGGTTCTGACTGTGTCTTGTGTGTATAGAGAGAGTATCTGTGGGTCTGCCTGTGTCCTGTGTGTATAGAGAGAGTATCTGTGGGTCTGCCTGTGTCCTGTGTGTATAGAGAGAGTATCTGTGGGTCTGATTGTGTCCTGTGTGTATAGAGAGAGTATCTGTGGGTCTGACTGTGTCCTGTGTGTATAGAGAGAGTATCTGTGGGTCTGCCTGTGTCCTGTGTGTATAGAGAGAGTATCTGTGGGTCTGCCTGTGTCCTGTGTTTGTAGAGAGTAGTATGTTTGTCTGGCTGATAACCCCCCTCCCCCTCTCTCTCTCTCTCTCTGAGGTGGAGGGTGGCTGTGGGAATAGGGCTTTCTGTATTTGTGTTGGTATACTTTCTTAAAACTATATTCTGGGTTAGCTGATATTACTGCTTAATGAGGTATATATTCAAGATCTTTTTTGGTGTTTTTAACTAGTTTAGTGGAGTTAGCGGGCTTTTGGTTTGTTTGTGGAGATGCCGAGATGGCGTCTCAATCTGACGGGGAGGCAGAGTATTATTGTATTAGGTGGCGATTTTAATTGCACTGCTGATTTTACAGTGGACAGAAATGGGGAGGAACCACATTTAGCTTCTGCAGTGCGTTTGGAAGGTATTCTAAAGAAGATTCATTTGCATGATGTGTGGAGGGATAAGCACCCTACAGCCAGGCAGTACGCGTGGGTCAGAGCTGGGGGGAATAGGCCGAGTGTAGCAAGGCTTGATCGTTTTTATCTGTGTAGGAGAAACTCGAATAGAGTTGTAAAGGCCAGCATTACTCCTTGTGGTTTGTCTGATCACCATTTAGTCAGTGTATGTTTAGCTATTGCTAAAACACAAGCTCAGACAACATATTGGAAACTAAATGACAAACATTTGGAAGATATTTCCTTCTGTGAAAAGTTTGTAACTTTTTGGGAAGAGTGGAGGGGAATGAAACCTAATTACGTGTCACAAATGCAATGGTGGGAAATAGGGAAAGCACAAATTAGAGCTTTCCGTCAGCAATATACTGGGGGAACTGGAAAGGGATATACTAAGTATTGAAAAGCAAATGGGGGGTAGGAGTGATGAACAGCTGAATTCAGTTTTAACACGCATGCGCAGTGATCTTGGGGCTTTATTGTGGGGTAGAGCACAAGGCGCAATCGTGAGGGCTTGGTATAATTTTTTAAAAGACATGGATGCTCCTAGCTCTTTCTTTTTTAAGTTGGAGAAGAACGTGGGGGAAAAGAAGCAGATGCATTGTCTGCGGCTACGAGATGGCAGACTCTCTTATGATAGAGGGGAAATTAGGGAAGCAGCAGTGAGTTTTTATGAAGATTTGTTTAGTGCTGGGGATGCAGATCAGCATCAGGTAGATGTTCTAATTCATGACCTCCCGAAGCTCGGGGAGGTCCAGAGGACTGGGTTGGACATAGTGCTCAGTTTGGAGGAGCTGACTGCAGCAGTGCAACAGATGGCATCAGG
The DNA here is from genome assembly GCF_018555375.3 of Anguilla rostrata. Lineage (NCBI taxonomy): Eukaryota > Metazoa > Chordata > Actinopteri > Anguilliformes > Anguillidae > Anguilla > Anguilla rostrata. Next base: position 498,028 of record NC_057948.1, read on the forward strand.
GCGTGCACCTGGAGTGGATGGACTGCCATCAGCTTTTTATAAGCGCTTCTGGGGAACTCTTGGTACTGATCTTCTGGAGGTCTTCTTAGAGTGCCTGATGGCTGGACAGCTGCCAACAAGTTGTCGTCGGATGTTATTGACACTGCTGCCTAAAAAAGGGGACCTTTGTCTTTTAAAGAACTGGCAGCTAGTCACACTTTTATGTACAGATTACAAGATTCTGTCTAATTGTTTGGCGAACAGGCTGAAGAAGCACCTTGCTGATATAATACACATTGATCGGTCATACTGTATCCCTGGGAGATCAATCCGATACAATCTGTTTTTAATTCGAGACATGCTGGATCTGTCAAAGGAATGTGGTCTGGAGTTTGGATTAATTTCTATAGATCAAGAAAAGGCATTTGACCGGGTTGATCACAGTTACTTGTTTAAAGTGTTCCATGGTTTTGGTTTTTGTTTCTTGGATTAAATTGTTGTACTCCCAGGTGTCATGTTTGGTTAAGGTTGGAGGAGGGCCCTTTGTCAGGACAGCTCTACTCCCTAGCCATAGAGCCTTTATTAAATCTTTTACGCACAAGGGTGTGATGGTTCCTGGGGCTGGAAAAGCCGTAACTTTGTCAGCATACGCAGATGATGTTACAGTGCTGATTCAGGATCAGGGGGGTGTACAGGCCCTGGAAGACTGTCTGGAAGTCTTTGAGCGAGCTGCATCAGCAAAGGTCAATTGGGAAAAAAGTGAGGCTTTGTTGGGTGGTCTGTGGAGAGGAAGGATACTCCCTACACTCCCAGGGAATATAAATTGGGGTAAGAAAGGGTTGAAGATTTTGGGGGTCCACATGGGCTTGGAGGAGTATGTTTGCAAGAACTGGGCAGATATTGAGGGGAATGTTTCCAGGAAACTGGAAAAATAGAACTGGATTGTGCCTTGGCTGTCTTATAGGGGCAGAGCCCTTATAATAAACAACTTGGTGGCATCCACACTGTGGCATAAGGTAGCAGTGTTGCAACCTCCTGCTGAACTGCTACGAGCAGTGCAGCGGTCCCTGGTTAATTTTTTTTTTGGTCAGGACAGCACTGGCTGAAGGCAGGGGCTTTATATTTAACAGTCCAAGAAGGGGGGCAGGGCCTAATCGACATCGAAAAGCAAAGTGGCAACTTTTCGGTTGCAGGCAGTGCAAAGGCTGCTGTATCAAGGTCTGCTGGAGGGCTCCAGCTTGTAGTCTGTTGAGACAGGTGGGGGAAATGGGACTGGGCCGTCACTGGTTTCTAATGAAGCCAGGCATCGTGAATACTCATGGCTGTACGGATTTCTATGAATCTGTGCTAAGGGCATGGTGGAGCCTGTGGATCTCCTGAGATTGGGGGATGGTCTCGAGTCAGTGGGTCCTAGAAGAGGCCATTTTCTGCAACCCATTAATACTGCTGGAGCCGGTTTCCTCAAATGCTCAGCAGGATATTTTCATTAGAATGTCTCCTGTAAAATGAGAACATCAACATCTCCTATCTCTTTAATGAATTCTTGGTTTTTGCTCTTTAAACCAAACACAGAAGAGCTCAAACCCTGAATATTCCATAATGACATTTTGAAAGATTTCATTTCTTAACTATTTGTTAGAATCATTTTTTGCTTTTGCTTGTCATTTTAAAAATGAGATAGTTTTACATGAAATAATATTAACATTGATTTTGAACCTTATTGAGAAAATAAATTATGAATAAGTATTATTATTATTATGGGTTGTTGTATTATTTGTACCGCAGTAGTATAGCACTGCACTGGAGCATATGCTCTTACCACTGTCTGTGGACCATGAGCTCTGAGCAGATAAGGCTTAGCATCTGCTGGATGTCCCTGAGCTGGTTTGTGGCTGGGCCTGCTACTCCACTTACAACCTGAGCATAGCTGGGTGCCCCTGGCTGAGGTCCCTGCTGGGGTAGTGCTGCAAGGCTGGGGGCCAGTACTGGTTCCGGTCTGGCTGTGTGCTGGTCTGGTGGAAAGTGTCCAGGGATTTCCTGTTGGCCTGGTTGTGGTGGATAGCCTGGGTGAGGGTGCTGACGTCTGGGTTGGGGGGTCCTGCTTGGTGCTGTCTGTCCTGGTGCTGGGGTGTGTCTCCCTGGCGGTGCTGTGTGTCCTGGTACTAGGGGGCGTGTCTCCCTGGCGGTGCTGTGTGTCCTGGTCCTGGGGTGTGTCTCCTTGGCGGTGCTGTGTGTCCTGGTCCTGGGGTGTGTCTCCCTGGCGGTGCTGTGTGTCCTGGTCCTGGGGCGTGTCTCCCTGGCGGTGCTGTGTGTCCTGGTCCTGGGGCGTGTCTCCCTGGCGGTGCTGTGTGTCCTGGTACTAGGGGGCGTGTCTCCCTGGCGGTGCTGTGTGTCCTGGTCTGGGCGTGTCTCCCTGGCAGTGCTGTGTGTCCTGGTACTAGGGGGTGTGTCTCCTTGGCGGTGCTGTGTGTCCTGGTCCTGGGGTGTGTCTCCCTGGCGGTGCTGTGTGTCCTGGTACTAGGGGGTGTGTCTCCTTGGCGGTGCTGTGTGTCCTGGTCCTGGGGTGTGTCTCCCTGGCGGTGCTGTGTGTCCTGGTCCAGGCGTGTCTCCCTGGCGGTGCTGTGTGTCCTGGTACTAGGGGGCGTGTCTCCCTGGCGGTGCTGTGTGTCCTGGTACTAGGGGGTGTGTCTCCTTGGCGGTGCTGTGTGTCCTGGTCCTGGGGTGTGTCTCCCTGGCGGTGCTGTGTGTCCTGGTACTAGGGGGTGTGTCTCCTTGGCGGTGCTGTGTGTCCTGGTCCTGGGGTGTGTCTCCCTGGCAGTGCTGTGTGTCCTGGTCCAGGCGTGTCTCCCTGGCGGTGCTGTGTGTCCTGGTACTAGGGGGTGTGTCTCCTTGGCGGTGCTGTGTGTCCTGGTGCTGGGGCGTGTCTTGGTGTTCTCAGAGGACTGGGGGCGTGTCTGTTTGTCAGTTTGACACACATCCTGTCACTTGTTACATGTTGCCCCATCCCTGCACTTCTTGGTAAATTGTATTTGTCCTAATACTCTAGCTTATTCTTCTGCCTAGTTTGGCTTTGCAGATGTTAGACCAGGATAGTGTTCTTTGTTCTCGGCTAGAAATAGCTTTACAAAATAAGTAATTGTACCTTATTGAACCCGTGTTCAGCAGTTGTCTACGATCATGAAAATGCACTTTTGTACGTCGCTTTGGATAAAAGCGTCTGCTAAATGAATGTAATGTAATGTAATGTAATGTTTGTCCTGTAGCTGAAGGTGGCCTCGCGGTTAAAAGCAACATCCTTCAGCGTTTTGGCAAAGGCAGGGACAGCTTGCTTGTACAGGTGTATGTGGTCGTACAGACTGTCTATGCCGGGTGTGGGGTGGTGGGCCAGGTGGACATTTGGCTGCAGGGCGCAGTCCCTTGATATGCTGGTGTTGATCTTGTTTATTGTGAGAGGGTGGAAATCCTTTCTTGGTAGCAAAGTGGACATCACAATTTTAGAGCTTGGGAAAGTGTGGCTAGCCTTCTCTGTAACTGCCCTCAGTGATGTTGCTACTCTCTCTTGCTCAGCCCTCAGGTTGTTGGTTTCTGTATGGATTGGGATGTGGCTGGGGCAGCTGAGCTGGGACTCAGATAGCAGCTCCAAAGCCGTTTGGGTGGTTGGATACCAGACCACTTTGTGTCTGGGGAAGAGCTTTTTCTCTTCAATAAATTTTCTGTTCGAATCAATTAGCATCACAATGTCTGCTTTCCCATTTGAGTGGGTGCTGGGCTCTGGCGATGACTCTTGGTTGGGGGGTGCATCTGCGCTGATGGGAGTTGAGGGTGTTTGCAGAGTTTGGTGGTCCGGGCTGATCTAGGTGGAGCTCACTGTCGTGTGGAGGTTTGGGTCAGTGGAGTGGCTCTGTTCCCTCATGCCCTCTGCTGTATTCCCTCTGTCCTGTAGGTCCTGAGTTCTGCCAGCTCTGTCTTGTAGTTCTCCCTGTCCTGCAATTCCTCTCTGAGTGCTGCCAGCTCTGTCCTGTAGCTGTCTCTGTCCTGCTGCAGCTCTCTGACCTGCTCCGCCAGTGCTGCTAGCTGCTCCATGTAGCTGTCCCTGTTCTGCTGTAGCTCTCTCACCTGCCCTCTCAGTCCTGCCAGCTCTATCCTGTGGTTCTCCCTGTCCTGCTGCAGCTCTTTAATGTGAGCTGATAGCCTGCCATTCTGCTGGTCTGTGTCTCTGTCTGTCTGTTGTTTAAGGACCATCTCCCTCGGCTGCACTAGCTCTATTTCCAGCTGTGTGAAATGGTCCTTTATTTTGGTCAGAGCTCTGTTGGCTAGGAGGGATTGGGCCTGGTCTGAGTTTGGGAGCTCACTCTCCTCCTGGCCCTGCTCCTCTGTCTGGCTGCTGACTGTACCTGCAACATCGGGGTCTGTGGGGGGGGCTTAGACTAGCAGAGGCCTTTTCCCTTGTAGCTGTTTCTTTCAGAGCTGGGAAAGCTGTTTGGAATTCTCTGAGGTTGCCCTGCACCATTATTGTTCCATTTTTATATAAATTGACTGTCATCATAATGCAGTCAGAATTATGCACAGAATCAAGTTCATCAGGGTTCTTTATTTTTACCTTCCACCCATTGCAAATTCCCTCTTTTTTACTTGAAGGATAGTGGATCAGCAGCGCTGTGTGCCAGGCTTTAGGCTGGTCAGAGTACAGAATGAGGTTGCTAAATTCTCAGTTTTTAGAACAGGCAACAAACATAGTCTCTGGGTTCTCCCTCAGAAACTGTAGTTTAAACTGTTTTCTTTTGCTCTCATTTGTGATTTCTGGGGGATAGTGAATTGGGCTGCAGTGTGGGTATAGTGTATCACTGAGTGGGTACATGCTCTGGGCAGTGGGGGAGGGGCTGCTGCTCTTCTTATTGCTTCATTTATGCAGCTAGTTTAAATTGTTACATCTAAACAGAGTGGAGCTAGAGTTCAACTGCTGGTAGCCAAACTGTCACTTTTTTTTATTTTAGCCCAACTTAGTTAGCTTTTTAGCTTATTACTTAGCGCTGAGCAATAGCTTGTAATTTAAAAAATCACAAAAATTTAAACATAAAAATGAAAAAACAATAGTTACATAGATTATGTTCTTCTGTACTTGAATAGGTTTTTCTCCTGGTTCCTAATGTACTCACTCCTGCGTTTTGTGTCTGATTTCCCTCCTGATTTCTTTTGCTGTCCTGTTTGCTAGGTCTGTTTCTGTATCTCCTCCCTCTCCTGTGATTAGGGTGTTGTTTCTTCAGATTGTCCTTTCTTTTTCTGAATTTGTTGATTTTCCTTATCTGTATGATTAACTATCTTTGTTGTAATGAAATTTAAAATACATTCTCAGTTTTAAAATGACAAACAAAGCCAAAATTTCAAGAGCCCAAGCAGAGCATGACTTGTCTCTCTCTCTCTCTCTCCCTCTCGCTCTCTCTCTCTCTCTCTCTCTCTCTCTCTCTCTCTCTCAGTATCACAGTAAAGTGACGTGCTTCACACTGCAGCAGATAGAGGAGCCCTGTTCTTTGGGGGCGCACGCTGCTGTCATTGTCCCACCCACCTGGATCCTTCGTGTCCGCCGGCCTCAGGTACCCCGTCACCAGCAAAACGTGCTGCACCCCAAAACACAACAACCCCCACCCCTTCTCCTCCCAGCATCCTTCCAGAACTTCAGGCATCCTATCACAGGATCCCTCTCATAAAGAGCTTTTACCCTCTGATTCAGCGATTCTATCACTGAATTCCTCTCATCATGAGGTTTTACCCTCTGATTCAGGGATCCTATCACCAGATCCCTCTCATAAAGAGCTTTTACCCTCTGATTCAGGCATCCTATCACAGGATCCCTCTCATAAAGAGCTTTTACCCTCTGATTCAGGCATCCTATCACAGGATCCCTCTCATAATGAGCTTTTATACTCTGATTCAGGGATCCTATTACTGGATCCCTCTCATAATGAGCTTTTACCCTCTGATTCAGGGATCCTATCACTGAATTCCTCTCATCATGAGGTTTTACTCTCTGATTCAGGGATCCTATCACTGAATTCCTCTCATCATAAGGTTTTACCCTCTGATTCTGGGATTCTATCACTAAATTCCTCTCATCATGAGCTTTTACCCTCTGATTCAGGGATCCTATCACAGGATCCCTCTCATAAAGAGCTTTTATACTCTGATTCAGGGATTCTATCACTGAATTCCTCTCATCATGAGGTTTTACCCTCTGATTCAGGGATTCTATCACTGAATTCCTCTCATCATGAGCTTTTACCCTCTGATTCAGGGATCCTATCACAGAATCCCTCTCATAATTAGCTTTTTTACCCTCTGATCCAGGCATCCTATCACAGGATCCCTCTCATAAAGAGCATTTACCCTCCGATTCAGGCATACTATCACTGAATTCCTCTCATCATGAGCTTTTACCCTCTGATTCAGGGATCCTATCACAGAATCCCTCTCATAATGAGCTTTTACCCTCTGATTCAGGCATCCTACCACAGGATCCCTCTCATCACAAGCTTTTACACTCTGATTCAGGAATCCTATCACAGGATCCCTCTCATAAAGAGCGTTTACCCTCTGATTCAGGGATACTATCACTGAATTCCTCTCATCATGAGCTTTTACCCTCTGATTCAGGGATCCTATCACAGTATCCTTCTCATAAAGAGCTATTGCCCTCTTGCAGCTGATAGCAGGGGAACACGCTCAGGAATAAAGTAACATACTAGTGGCCCCCAGAGACAATTATGGTCTGAATACCCAAACATCCTTAATCATTTTATATTTTCACAAAAGTTGCCTTCAATTGCCAGTTATTCAATTATGTACATTTTACATATTCACAATTACATAAAAATAATAAGAGTGATAGCAACAATAATAATAAGTTATATTTTCATGGATAGAGCCTTTGATCAAAATAAGGATAATGTAGCTGTTGATCTGTTTGATTTCGATGTTCTCTTAATATCTGACCAGGAGAGGGCACTATGCTCAAATTTTCAAGTCCCCATGCTTTGAGTAGGATATTTTATCAAACTCATTCACCGTCTGGGGAAATGTTCAAATCATTTTTCAGTAATGATGAGAAGGCTGTTCAGCAGAGTAAGCCAAATTAAATGCTTCTGTTTCTAAGAACTCCTATTCACCATAAATATGTTGAAACTATTGCATGTTCTAACACTGTGGTAAAAATGAATATATTTGTTATTTTTGAACTTGAAAGTGCCATTTGATTTTCTCCCGGTTTTCACAGACATCACTAAAGTCAAGCAAAAAGAAGAAACGGACCTCATTCAAGCACAGGCCCAGCAAAAAGGGGTCTGAGGTAAGATACTCATGTGTAACCTACTGCACATCATCGACCGCTGAATGAATGCACACATGCTCTAACCAGGAACACCTGTTCATCTATAGAAGGTTTCTCACCTGCAACCGTCAGGAAGAGGTCGATAGAGCCTTCGTGTCAGTCAGTTATCCCTCAGGAAGAGGTTGATAGAGCCTTCGTGTCAGTCAGTTATCACATTGCCCTCCCCAGTGATCTACATCACTAATTAAGCACAGATCATGAAAGACAGCGATGTTCCCACATTGCCCTGAGCTCCTTTCAGTGCACCGACCCTCAGACATGCAGCAGACATTACTAAGTGATGAGTGGTCATGTGGAATTTCTAAGCAATGGGAAAGCATACATAAAAAATGTGTTGCGTTACATGCGCAAAAATAGTTACATAATTGTCAAGCGTAGGCAAGACAATGAAAATTTTTGCAGTGGTGTAGGCTTATAAAACAGGCAAAAAACTGTCATAGCATTGATAGAACTTAGTTGAGTAATTAAATTTAAATTAATGTATATTATTTTATTATTTCAAATTTAATTAGGGGGTCACCCTCAGCTACCCTGTTAATGGCACAGCACTCTGAATACTGAACCCAGAATAAACAGAGATCACCCTTTATCAACCTCAACACTTAAAATTATTTAGAGGGAATTGACCCTTGGCACTTAATTAATTCAAATGTCTCTATTTGACTTTGTTGGTGGATCATTCCATCAGCATGAGAGAGGAAACACAAACACACATATACAAAAATATATGCTTTAATGACCAGTAATTGTTATTATAAGTTAAGCAGTTTGGTTGTAATATGGGATAGGATACTGGCACAGTATAGCACGATACAATTCAGTACACAATGTAGAATGTAGTGACTAGTCAGACGTTATAGTATCAATATTAGGGTTCATAAGCGATACACTCTCTCAACAAGGTTGCTAGGTATCGCTACACAGAAACTCACTATGAATGAATTAATACTGGTTTTACGCACGTAGCCTATGATTAGTATGAGACGGACAACAATCAGTTACACTCGACTCATAGCACAAAGTTCTTTAACCATACAATTAGGTTTACGGTCTAGCCGCTGTCTTGCTACTGCTGGCTTTGTATGGATGTACACATAACTAGCTAACGGTAGGTTAAACTTCGATGGTGTTACGAGTCGGAGTGTGGAGAGGAGAGGAAGAGAGGAAAGAGGGAGGAGAAAGTGATCCCCGAGACCCATCTGAGGACGCGCTAAGTTCAAAGCCGGAAGATGCTGCTTGAGACAGGCCAGCTTGATCACCGAGCAACACGAGCCCGTCAGTACTTCCAGGCGTACACACGCGGTTCCAAAGCGGTGCAAACACTCACCAACGGTACAGCGATCCAGGGTTATTCGGCGGGGACACCGAGGCTAGATGGTAGCTTCCTAAAAACCAACGTGACTCACGGCGCGGGTACGGAGGAAAAGGTAAAATTTGAAGAAGAAGAGGGCTAGCTTTGGTGGTCATTGACTTAAAAACCGAACCAGGAGAGAGCGGTCTGAGCTGTCATTGGCTGTTTGGAGGGCACACCTTCATATCACGTCTGCCTTTCCCATTGTTGGGCGGGTTTCAATAACGTTGGTAAATATTTATTCAATTTTGATCTAGTTGCATAATTATTTAGCAATGCAAGAAAGGTGGATATACTTTGTACCCCAACCTTTGTTGTGAGTATTAAAATATACCTATACCAAACATGATTACTTTAGGTTCAGGTTACGAGAAGATGAAGAATTATTTCTAAGTCGTACAGGCTAGGGAACTCAGAAACGTGATACTGTAATATTCTAATAAACTGCACTCACTTTGAGTTTTTTAGACCTGTCAGATCTAAACAGTGCACTGACGGTGCCCACTAGTCGCCGGTGGTGCTCTATAGGGATACGCAGCAGATAGATATCACACCGTGGGGGGTTCACACTGCGAGCATGGTTAACAGCGAATTAACATTTGTTACTATGCCTCCTCTACATGCAAGGTGGTTGTTAATCCCCCCCAGTGTCATCTATAGCTTTGATCTTAGAATTATGAGTATTTGGCATGAGGGGTCTGGCGATCCTGAAGGGAAGTGGAAGATAGTGTTGGAATGTGGAAAGTAACAGACACAGGCTCATTTGGGAGTTTATGCAGAAATAAAGCATTTGAGCCCTCAGAGAGAGGACTGCAGAGAAAAAACTTACAACTGCCCTACAAAACAGATGAATTCAAACAAAATTAAAATTGAAGGTTTAAACTCAGATTAATGCTCATTTGCTCCCTGCTATTCCTTGGTGGTGCTCAGTGATAAGTGACTCACTGGACTTATCCCCTGGACCGGTCAAGTGTCATTTTGCAATCTGGCGGTAATCTGTAATCATCTATTTTGGAAGAACAGTACTTGTCAAATCCTGCACTTCAGGGGCAGTGTCTGCTTTTACAGTTAGCCTGAAGCTTGCTATGTCGCTCTACTTAGAAGTGCCATTTCTAAGTTTCTGCTCAAACAATGCTCAAAAATATTTTTGACCGTAAAATTTGTCAGCTTTTGAGAAATTGCCAGCCCAAATGCACCTCGCGAGTGCCATTGTGTGAGCATTGCATTTTAAATGACCTGCATTTGCCATCAACCCTTTGAGGGTTTCATTGCATGCTTCTGTGGCACAGATGCAGCTCGAGTGTTGAAATCAGCCTCTGAGTTCAGTAGCCACTGTTTGGCGCTATCCGTGACAGAAAATTATGGGTGCAAAGGCAAGAATAACTTTAAATTGGATGTATTTGATTTTCCTTGCAGGCCAAATAAAATTATTGCAATCTGTTGACTTGTCTGTGACAGTCTTTTCTGTACTACGTGAGACAGCGTCCTGCTGTACACACTTCTGCAAAAGTTGTTTTCAGGGAATATCCCCACCGTTTCATACCCATTTAAAAGGAATAAAACCTTTTTCAAGTGGAATGTTTGTAATTTGCAAAAAAAATCATCTGTAAAATCTCCAATTATGTCTTTCTAATGATGTATAATATGTCTAATATCGTTTTATATCCCAACATATTCAAAAGTTTTGTCTTATTATAGCTGCATTACGCATTCAGTCTGTGGTAGCAGTGAAAGCAACGCTTTATCACCCCAACTCATAGGTAAAAGACACTAGGGTTGGGTTGATGTAAAAATTTTCTAACCGGTTTGATATTAAGCCAAATACCAGACCCGGTATATCCAGAATATATAACGAATTTTACCACTAGGCGTCGCACATGACTCAGCCGCTCCCGAGTGGAACATAATGAGAGCCCATGAATGAGAGTGTAGCGGCTTTACCGTTGTCAAGCAAAACTTGTCAAGTTGGTATTTCTATTTGGACCGTTGTTATGCAAAAACTCTGGTTGGTAGTTCTATTTGCACTGTTGTTAACCCTCCTGTTCTGTTCATTTTTTAGGTACAGCAAAAATGTTCCCGGGTGATATAAACATACAGGGGGGGTTTGCAAATACAGTTTCATACTGAAAAAATAATTTTAAGTATTTTTCCTAGATTTTCAAACTTTAAAAAGGGTCAATTTGACCCGCAACATAACAGGAGGGTTAAGCAAAAACCTCTGGTCATTAATTCTATGAAAACAATGATGCTATCAAGAAAAAATAGTTCCTTCTCGTTTTATACCATTAGCACCAATGTTGGTCATTTTTGTCATTACATTATTTAATAAAACTGCATGAAACCATAAGTCAATTAAATTAATCTCGCTAGCACTGTCTTGCTTTTTAAATGGTGTGGTCACGCAGTATATACATAATGTCTTTCTAAGACCCTCTGAAACGGGTTTTGAATGCCAACTAGCTTTACGATAGGTTCGCCGTCACTTGTCACCTAGCCAATATTAAAATTCTTGGTTTTAGGTCAGAATGATCTCACGGCATGCTTGTTATCCCGGCTAGATAGCTAGCTGTAAACGCAATCGTTCACAAACATACGGATGAAAATGCGTCCGTAGCCATGAATCAAATGCGTAAAGCCTATTCTACTGTCCAAATAAGCGATTCCGATTTGTAAAGCTAGCAACAATAACTAGAAATGTGATTCATATGTATTTTTTTTACTGCACTGGGGTGTGGGATAGACTATGCTGGAAGGTAGGGATGGTGTTACCTGCACTGGGGTGTGGGATAGACCCTGCTGGAAGGTAGGGATGGTGTTACCTGCACTTGGATGTGGGATAAGTCATGCTGGAAGGTAGGGATGGTGTTACCTGCACTGGGGTGTGGGACAGACTATGCTGGAAGGTAGGGAGGGTGTTACCTGCACTGGGGTGTGGAATAGACTCTGCTGGAAGGTAGGAATGTTGTTACCTGCACTGGGGTGTGGGATTGGCTATGCTGAAAGGTAAGGATCGTATTTCCTGCACCGCGGTGTGGGATAGGCTATGCTGGAAGGTAGGGATGGTGTTACCTGCACTGGGGTGTGGAATAGGCTATTCTGGAAGGTAGGAATGCTGTTACCTGCACTGGGGTGTGGGATAGACCATGCTGGAAGGTAGGGATGGTGTTACTTGCATTTTGGTGTGGGATATACCATGTTGGAAGGTAGGGATGGTTTTACCTGCAGTGGGATGTGGGATAAACCATGCTGGAAGGTAGGGATGGTGTTACCTGCAGTGGGGTGTGCGATTGACCATGCTGGAAGGTAGGGATGTCGTTACCTGCACTGGGGTGTGGGATAGACCATGCTGGAAGGTAGGGATGGTGTTACCTGCACTGGGGTGTGGGATAGACTATGTTGGAAGGTAGGGATGGTGTTACCTGCACTGGGGTGTGGGATAGACTATGCTGGAAGGTAGGGAGGGTGTTACCTGCATTGGGGTGTGGGATAGGTCATGTCGGAAGGTTGGGATGGTGTTACCTGCCCTGGGGTGTGGGGTAGGTCATACTGGAAGGTAGGGATGGTGTTACCTGCACTGGGGTGTGGGATAGACTATGTTGGAAGGTAGGGATGGTGTTACCTGCACTGGGGTGTGGGATAGACTATGCTGGAAGGTAGGGAGGGTGTTACCTGCATTGGGGTGTGGGATAGGTCATGTCGGAAGGTTGGGATGGTGTTACCTGCACTGGGGTGTGGGATAGGTCATACTGGAAGGTAGGGATGGTGTTACCTGCACTGGGGTGTGGGGTAGAGACGGTGGTGTTAGATGAGCATATGGGTTTGAGGGTATAGTGTTAAATTGGCTGATGGGTTTGAGGGTATAGTGTTAGATGGGCATATGGGTTTGAGGGTATAGTGTTAGATGGACTGATGGGTTTGAGGGTATAGTGTTAGATAAGCAGTTGGGTTTGAGGTTATAGTTGCCCCTCCAAGGTTCGACAGGTGTACAAAAATATCTTAAATTCAGCGTAACATTGTAGTCCCAACCAGAACTTTAGCGCATTCAAACATGTACATCATTGGTGTGGTCTTACAGATGGAGGTCATACTTTACTGGTCTCTGATTTTCTCATGTTTCTTGCCTCTCCTGTGAAATAGTTGAGTGTGTCTCAAACATTGAGTCTCAAATGTGGTCCCACTCTTTACTACCCCCTCAACCATTAAAACATTTCACTGTTCCCTCCACCCTGACCCCACATGAGTTCTGATCCAGTATTGAATGGTCTCTGAATGTGGCCTGCATCTGTGCAAGTGTTAGAGCTGTGTCTTGGTTTCTTCCTGTTTTTACCCCTTTTCACAAATGCACTTCCACATTTCTGCTTATATCTCAAGACCGTCCCTCTTTTATGCTCTGTTTTAATTGGCTGTTATATTATTTTGACTTTATTTCTTTGAAGTATGTTTGAAATCCCTTTGTTGTGTTTCATTTGGCTTGTGTGGCAAGTTCCTGTCCCCTTTCTGTTTTATGAACACTGTTTTTGTCACATTAATACTCCAATTTTTGGAATCTCTGTTTAGCACATTGAGCCGCAGCCATATGAAAGTTGCTATCCTAATTAACTTTTGCGTTTATTGAGTGTTATTATTGAATGCATTTATTGAATGTGTTGTGGGCCTGTGTTATAGGAGTCTCGATGGAAGCCCTTCATTGTGAAGCCCATTCCCTCTCAGCTCATAAAGCCCTTGCTGGTCTTTGTCAACCCAAAGAGTGGGGGAAACCAGGTGAGCACCAAGAAACAAAATGGATGCAAACAAAATGGATGGTCTACATCAGGGTGTCCCCAGACCTGGTCCTGGAGATCCACAGGGTCTGCTGGGCTCCCACAGGGTTTGTCAAGGTTTCACTGGGTCTGGGGAGGCTGGGCCTGGCAGTCTTTATGGCTCTGAACTGCAACTTTCACCAGGTTTATAGCAGAATATGGTAGCCTGTTAGCCAGGCGGCTAGAGTCCGGAAACCCTTGAGAGCTGAAATCCTTTTTAGCTATGATGTGGGCTATATGGGCTCAAGCAATAGGGTTAAACCGCCAGTCCAGATCATAGGACCAAATGGTCAGTCTAACCTCAATCCCTGTGACAGAGCTTCCCATTGATTCCCAGTAACTGGCCTCAGATATTTCAGCTCTTGTCCTGGTTGGCTATTGCATTTTCAGGTGTTAATTCAACTGAAGCATATGACTGATTTTTGGTTTCAGCCTTGTTGTTTTCATTGGACTGGTCATAGGGCTTATCAGTACACCCACAATCCTCTATTGTTGGCCACTGAGTAGCTCCCTTGGAGGGAGAGAACATTTTTTAGCCAATTAAATCAGGGGATGATTAGGTGGCAAGTTTTTGCAAGAGCCAGATCTGGGATTTTAGCCAGGACACTGGGGAACCCCTTACCCTTTGTGAATAGTGTCATGGGATCTTTAATGACCACAGTGAGTCAGGACCTTGATTTAATGTCTCATCCGAAAGATGGCATCTCCGTCCCCGTCACTGCACTGGGGCATTGGGGTTTATTTGACCAGAGGGAAGACTGCCCCCTGCTGGCCCAACAACACCACTTCTAACAACAACTCAGTATTCCCTGGTGGGCTCCCATCCAAGTACAAACCAAGCCCACACTTGCTTAGCTTCAGCCAGTCAGCAGGAACAGAGTGCGTGGTGGTATGGCATGCAGTTTTAACCATCTCTGGACAATGAAGACTTCAAAGTCGTGGACCAAAGCAAACTACTTGGTGTGCAAATGTGTTTAAGGAACAAATCATGAATGAACCATAACATAGTAGAGATTGACTGTTACAAAAACCAGTGCGTGTAGGGGGACCTCAGTTTAAGAACCGTGCTCTAATGGCACAGTGGAAGGATGTTTTCTTGAGGTGAATAGATTGTAGATGGAAAGCATGAAGGAGCCAGAAAGTGTAGCTGGGGACCATTGTGTACCCATAATTACGGGGGGGAGGGGGGATCATGAGCACTCGTTGCTGTGAAAAAAAGGAGTTAACTGACCATGAACATTGACTGACTGACCATGTTGGTCACCAAACTACACCCTGAGCTGACCAGAGGAGGATGGGCTCCACCCCTTGAGCTTGGTTCCTTCTGAAGTTTTTTCTCATCTGCCACAATGGAGTTTTTCCTTGCGACTGTTGCTTTAGACTTGCTCCTGTGGGGGTTTAGGCCAGGGTTGTCTGTGAAGCAAATTGTCACAGTTGTTTGTGAAATACGCAATAAAAATAAATTTTGATTTGATTTGAGCTGAAATCAGATGGTATTTTTACATCAAATAAGGTCCCTCAGCTGTTCCGAAAACAGAGGCACTAGTCTTCCCTGCCTCTCTTCACTCGGAAGGTCTGAGACACTCAAAGTGCAGTCAATGCACATCCTGCTTGATCCAACTTCTCTGCTGGATCTTTTCTTTAAGGGAGCGAAGATAATCCAGTCCTTCATGTGGTACCTCAACCCTCGACAAGTTTTCGACCTGAGTCAGGGAGGCCCCAAAGAAGGGTAAGTGAGCACAGCAAGCCTCTATCTCAACTCCACATTACTGCGGATGACCATGTAACTCAACATTCCCACAGACATACGTGTAACTCAACATTATTACAGACATACCTGTAACTCAACATTACTGCAGACATACCTGTAACTCAACATTATTACAGACATGTCTGTAACTCAACATTCCTACAGGCAAACATGTAACTCAACATTATTGCAGACATGTCTGTAACTCTACATTCCTACAGGCAAACATGTATCTCAACATTACTGGAAATCTCTCCTGACTGATATAAGCCGCAGTCAAACAGAAACCTCACCTGACTGAAAGAGGTGAGAGGACACTGGGATGGCGACTGCTGGAGGTTTTACAAGCATAAACAGTGCCCTACCCAGGACTCATTTTATCAAATAATAATCACAATCCACCTCATCACCATAATATGTATCAACATTTATATAGAAGCTGTACAGCCGTACTACACGTGCTCCATGAAATAATGACTATACAACAGAACAAGAAAAATTAATTAATGTGAAAGTGCAGACTCTGCTTTAATTTGACGGTATTTGCAATCCATATTGGTTGTGCTTTAAACTGACGTTCATTGTTTTGTTTCACATCCAATGTGCTGGGGTACAGAGTTAAAACAACAAAAATTGTGTTGTGGTCCCAATCCTTTTGCATTTAACTGTTTTTGACAGGTATGCATGTACTGGGACCCTGGCTGGACCACAGCCGCTTAAATGCATTGTGATTGATAGCAATCCACAAATACTGCAGAATGGTGCAAAGGTATTACAGACCAATGTTATTTAAAGAATGCTGCTGCTGGAATCTCAGTAGCCCTGTTGCCTGAGACAGTTGAGTTTAATGGATCATAGTGAATATGTCTGCTCAGGTGTGCCATTCTGGAATTTGATTTTATGTGTCATTAAGCCATAGTCTCATGCTGCATTAAATATGTGTTTTTAATTGCATTTAAGGGTAGGCATGCCCTTTCAGTGCATTTTTTAGACATATTAAGTGAATTCAGTCAGGAAAGATTTCCCCACCTAGCTCAACAGCCACTGAAATTGACCAAGACTGCATTCACTGGAGGGGGTGGAGAGTGTAAACTAACGGAGAAGTGGAATCATGTGACATATCACAGCTTGGTTAAGTGCTCTATTCTGATTGGTGGAGAGGAGGGTTAGTTTGTATATCATGTACAGTATGATATATCGCATTGCAGTTTATTTTAAGCATAATAAGAATAACCACTTCCGTAGGAGGCATACGTAATCTTTCATATTTTTTTCTTTATTTAACCTGATGCGGCAGTTAACCACCAAATATCAGAGGCCATGTAAAATACTTCCAGGATGACAAAAAAATAAAAACGCGGATATTTATTGGGTGTTGAAAAGGCAGCCTATCCGCAAATAGGTGGTACAGCTACTATGTGATCATGTGATTTGTTCTATTCAATCACATGCTGCTGATTGGCTGCTTTACCAGCACTCAAATGATATCTGAGATTACTCTTATTTCTTAATATTACTATTTTACATTGTTACGCAAAAAAATTGACATTGTGTAGCCCTACACAATGTACAGCTATGAATTGGAAACGTGCCTTATTCTGTATCCATTCTGCCTGCTGCTCAGTGTAATGACAAACATAGTAAGAACAAAGTGCCACAGCAGGTCTGTAGAAGTGCATTGGGTGTTGAGTGCTTTCTGTTGTAAGAGCCGTGGTATAAGCAGAATACAGCACGTGCAATGTGAATATGAGCTCACTGGTTCATTGAACCAATGAGTTAATTTTGAACTCAGGGTTCATTTTGATGCATTTCCACAGTGCCTCACAGTTCATCCCCCACACAGTCCCCTTTAATGAAGCTGCTGTTCTCTGTTGCGTGTTTAAGGTTAGAAATGTACCGTAGAGTTCACAACCTGCGAATCCTTGCCTGCGGAGGTGACGGAACGGTCAGTGTCTCATCGCCGTTGGCGAAATTTCTTTTACTCATTTCTAATGTGTCACATATAATATCTTAAAATAAATATTATATAGTGATGTGATGTCTCCCACGTATAGCAAGGTGTAAGGAATGTTAATATTCTAATGGTGAGGTTTAACGTCGTAGTGGTGAGTTATAATGTCGTAATGATGAAGTGTAAGGGATGATATTGTTGTAATGGGAGGTGTAATGTTGTAATGGAGAGGTGTGTTATATCCTAATGGTGAGGTGTATTGTTGTAATGGTGAGGTGTAATGTTGTAATGTGAGGTGTAATGTCATAATGGTGAGTTGTAATGTTGTAATGATGAGAGTAAGCAATGGTAATGTCGTAATGGAGAGATGTAATGTCATAATGGAGAGGTTCAATGGCATTATTATGAAGTGTAAGGGATGGTAATGTTGTAATGGTGAGTTGTAATGGTGTAATGATGAAGTGTAAAGAATGGTATTGTTGTAATAGTGAGGTGTAATGGTGTAATGGTGAGGTGTAATGTGTAATGAAGAGGTGTAATATACCTCTCTTCTCTTCTCTCTTCTGTGACTGTCATGTAGGTGGGCTGGATCCTGTCCACACTGGACCAGCTGCAGCTGAAACCTCAGCCTGCTGTGGCCATCCTGCCCCTGGGGACTGGGAATGACCTGGCCAGGACCCTCAACTGGGGCGGGGTGGGTGACCAACTCATTACACACATAACACACATTACCTAGCCTACATACTCTGAGAGCTATGTGATGTGGCTGATTTGTGGTGGGTTGATAAACAATAGTGTGTAGTTAGGTTGCATTGGGATGGGTTCATAATGAATGGTGTGTGCTTTGGTTGCTTTGTGGTGGTTTAATAATGAATGGTGTGTGCTTTGGTTACATTAGGGCAGGTTGATAATGAGTGGTGTGGGATTTGGTTGCACAATGGGAGGTTGATAATGGATGTTGTGTGATTTGGTTGTATTGTGACAGGTTGATAATGAATGGTGTGTGAATTGGTTACACTGGGGCAGGTTGATAATGAATGATGTCATTTGGTTGCATTATGGGTGGTTGATAATGAATAGCCGCGTTTCCACCGCAGGAACTATACCCCGGAACTAGGAACCTTTTGAGGAACTCAGTGCGTTTCCACCGCAGGAACTAGGGTCTAAATTTAGTTCTGGGGGCTTTGTTTTACCCCCCAAAACGTTCCTGCTCGGGGGGTAGTACTTTCCGAAAGTACAGGAACCTTTTGGGTGGAGCTTGCAGCGCTGAACTTTTCTGATTGGTCGAGTACTCGTAGCATTTGTATTGTATTTATTTTCCGCCATTACCCGCCATGTTTGAAAATATGCAGCGGCAAACCAATTTATTTTCATAATAACTTCAAATCAAACTTGTATGTTATGCGGCGCAGTAGCCTACTTTTGGTTATAGCCTGTCAACGTCTTGGAATTATAACGTGTGCTCTTCTGTTCTTTTCTTGCTTTAGTATTCGTTTTATAAAATGCTAAGCATTCGTGCTGGGACAGCATATTACGTAGGCTACCAAAACATTCAAACGGATTAATTCGGTTGCTGAATATTTTCTTCCGGATTTTCTTTGTTAGCCCGTTGTAATTGACTCAAAACGTTTGATACAGTTATGTGAGGTATGCGGTAGTTCTGCATAATTAACATTGGTGATACAGTACAAGCAAACTGGAAATCACCTTCCGCACTTTTTATCCGGGTAAAATAACAGGTTAATTCTAGTAATCTTCCCTTTAGCTTTTTCAGACTGCCGTAATTTTACTCAATTTTACTGCCATTTTTCAATTCCACGAAAAGACCAGGAAGACTATGGACTCATTTATGGTGCATGGTTCGCATCTGGAGGGCACACTTCGCTTCTCGGCTAGCAGTAACTTCGAAGGAAAGCAAACGGTGGCTGTACCACTACTAATTTACATTTTCACGCAAGTCCGAGTTTTCGTTCTATTCTTGTCATTTTGCGATTAGCCTATATGTAATTGACGACTAGAAAGTAATAAAACAGCAAATTGTTTACAACGTGTGCATGTTTTCTGCTGTTAATGAATGTGTTTGAGAGGATATATGAAAATCAATAAATACAAAAGTAACCATATATAGTCGTTGTTGGTAACCCGTTGTATATAAGTGGAATAAACCCCTCCGGGCTGTCCCGGTTATTAGAAAATAATGTAGGCTACTTCGGTGGTAGTATGGGGTTACAGAAGAAATCATATGACAGATGGACCGACGACAACGTCAGTGGGCTAATTTGCCTAATCTTCGCGGTACTTTAGACCCCGTTGGAAACGCAGACAACCATTGGCTGAAGGAACCTTTTAGTTCCTGGTAAAGTAGTTCCTGGGACTGAAAGTTCCGGGTAATTTTGGTGGAAACGCGGCTAATGTTGTGTGATTTGGTTGCATTGGGGTGGGTTGATAATGAATAGTGTGTGATTTGGTTGGATTATGGGTGGTTGGTAATAAATAAGAACTCTTCTTAGGGGTATACCGATGAGCCTGTGTCTAAGATCCTCTCACATGTGGAGGATGGCAATATCGTCCAACTGGATCGCTGGAACCTCATGGTGGAGCCCAACCCAGAGGCTAGCTTGGAAGAGAAGGATGAGCATCAGACAGACAAGGTGAGACTGTAGGGGGTGCTATGTTGTGATGGCCTGCATGTGGCCTGCTGCCAAGTGGGCAGGAAATGTAAGAGCCTTATACAAGCTGCCATAAATGTGCCAGCACCATTGGGTTTATTAACCTTGCTGTGAAATACTACCATAAAGTAAAAGGTAGCATAGATTTTACAGCCAAACTGAAATGTATGGTAGATGTTACAAGTAAACTGAAATGTAAGATACAAAAGCCAAATATGTTACTGTGTGAAGGGGTCTGAGGGTTCATGCAGTAGCGCAACATGTTGCTGAGTAGCTGAACTCCAAGGCAATGCTAAAGGAGATAGGGCTGTCATATTGGGCTCCAGGGCAATGCTAAAGGAGATAGGGCTGTCATATTGGGCTCCAGGGCAATGCTAAAGGAGATAGGGCTGTCATATTGAGCCCCGGGGCAATGCTAAAGGAGACAGGGCTGTCATCTTGGGCTCCAGGGCAATGCTAAAGGAGATAGGGCTGTCATATTGAGCCCCAGGGCAATGCTAAAGGAGATAGGGCTGTCATATTGAGCCCCAGGGCAATGCTAAAGGAGATAGGGCTGTCATATTGAGCCCTAGGCCCATGCTGAATGAAATAGGGCTGTCATATTGAGCCTTAGGGCAATGCTAAAAGGGATAGGGCTGTCATATTGAGCCCTAGGCCCATGCTGAAGGAAATAGGGCTGTCATATCGAGCCATAGGCCTATGCTAATAGAGATGCTGTTATAATGGGCCTTGTCAGTTCAGCCCTTGCTGCTGGAGGTATACAGCACACACTGTCCAGACAGCTGACAGCCCAACTGCCACTTTACCCATCCCCCTCCCCTTATGGTGCTCCTGATGAAGTGGGGTTGGGGGCGGAGCACGCTCTGTGATTCAGCACGAGGGCCAGACCTGTAATTACAGCCATGATTTCTCTTAACATGCCAATCAATTAATCACATGCCTCCTTGGACTGGATCAGAGCAGACACAGACAGCTGCCCTGCCCAAAATAGGCAGCTTGTGTTTTTGTCCCAGTTTGATTGTCCCTGATAAAACACAGTAGAACCAATCAGAGTAGTGGCCTTAGAAGCTGTCATCTAGATGTTCGGCTGAGTGATAAGTTTGTGCGTGGCACTTGTGTGGCAAAACAGTTAAAATGTAGAAAAAATTATTTCACGTTTTTTGGCATTTAGCAGATGCTTTTAGCCGAGAAAGCTTACAGATGGTGCCTTCAGAGCTTGTGTATAATTACAGCTACGATCAGAAGCTTTTCTTATTTAAATGTGCCATCTCGATATCATAACTGCTGACTTCATTACTGTTGATACCAATGCGATTAAAGATTAAATAAATACCTGGGAGAGTAAAAAAACCCTGCGTGTTCTGAAGGGTGCATGTTTGTGCTCTGATATTTGTATTAAAGTGTTTGTTCCGTTTTTCTGACCATCTGCTGTGTGTCTGCTGCTACCCACAGCTTCCCCTGGATGTCTTCAACAACTACTTCAGCCTCGGGTTCGACGCACATGTGACCCTGGAGTTCCACGAGTCTCGAGGTCTGTTTGAGAGACCTGCCCTCTAGCACACAACAATAATATCTCAGTTGTGAGAGAAAAAAAAAACATCTATAAATATGCAATTTTTCTGCTTTTCCCTCTTTCTGGAATATTTTTAAGTGAACGGGAGCAATCCCACAGTGCAGTGCTTCATTGTGTATGTAAACAAAGCCTCAGCCTTTTTAAATGCAAATCACACAAAAAATGAGCATTTTCAGCAGAAAGATTTTCTTAGTGTACACTTGTTGGCATTTTGAGTTCTGGTTATTATTCTAGTGGACGTTCCCTTGAATAGAATGATGGCACATTCTATCTCTTTTCTTGTAAACAATTACATAGATTTGATATTGTTAATTATTACAATGATATGATTAATTCGATCTTTCCCAATACTGATAAAGATATAAAACAAATAAATGATTCCCTAATTATATACAATGGCAGCTCGCCCTGTGTCTGGTGTTAATTGCAATCCCCGCCATTGATATTCAGTCTGTCTTAGGTTATATGTTGAATTATTAATAATTATCCTATTAATAATATTCACATAATACTTGGAATGATTTGGACTTATTGGCCTATTGACCTTTGCAAAGGCCTGTGACCCTGTGAGGTTCTCCGAACTCAGGCTGTGGTAATGGTGGCAGTTTGGACAGTTTTTAATGGACTCACTTTCCAGAGAAATCCTGTATGTGAAGTGCGTGAGTGAAGGGTGTGTGTGCCCTGTGATGGACTGGCAAACTGTCCAGGGTGTAGTCCTGCCTCTCGCCCAATGCATGCTGGGATAGGCTCAAGCACCTCCCATTTTTAATGGACTCTGTCTACTCTCATCTCCCAACCTCACACTGCTATACCTCCACGTTTGTTTTGTCTCTTGTTTTGTCTTTGAATTCCTCATTATCTAATGAATTGTTAATTTTAGCAGCCATGTGTCCGCACTGTCACCAATTAGGAGCCTATTGAGTCACCTCAGCCTTTGTAGGCTAATTGTTTGCAATATAGTACAATAAGCACAGTGTGAACATGGGACTTTTATTCTTTATGGCACATGTAACCACATTTATATCTGATATAATGTGGTTTAAGAGGGTAAATAATCCCTGTAAATCTGAAAAGCACCTAATTGAGAAAAATTAAAAATTGTGGGATTGCAATTGTGATTTGAATGAAAACCAGCATACACAGTGGGCCCTCAGGACCAAGGTTGGGAACCACTGACCTTAGCGATTTGAGGAACTGGCATCCCATTACTTTGCTGTGTGTGAACTTTAAGATAATCCCTGAGAGCCTTGCAGACAGGCTCAAGGGACATCTAGACATGATCATACATAGATACCAAGGATAATTCGTTCCAGGCTGTTCTATGCTGGATAATTTACACTTATTCAAGGGACATAATGGATGTGGGTGCACTAGGATGGACTATGGCTATTTGTTTAACCCTCTGGGGTCGAGAGCTCCGCCGGCGGAGCTCGACAAGATGAAATTAACTTTCGTTTCGTTTCGTTAAGAATCCCCCATCTTGGGGGATCGTCCTTATCTTCTGCCGTCGCCATCATTACCGCCACCAAGTTCAAATTGAACTGTTCAATCACTGGTGCAACAAGCAAGCACTTTGAACTTGACCGACAGCGTAGTAGGAGTAGGCTACTGTGATTGGTTTTTCTCCTGTGAGGAACACAGCGTGTGGCCAATCGCATTTTAGAAAAGAAAAAAAAAAAGATTCAACTGCTGACTTCAAAGCTATGCTTCAAAGTAATGAGTAATGACAACCTTCATAGAAATGTAGTGGAGTCAAAAGTACAATATTTATCTTTCAAATGTAGTGGAGTAAAAGTCATAAGTTTCCAAAAAAATAAATATTCAAGTAAAGTACAGATACTCGAAAAATGTACTTAAGTACAGTACTCAAGTAAATGTACTTCGTTACTGTCCACATCTGCAAACAACATAGTCACATATCGTATCACTTACAGCTATCCACCTCTACAGCATTTTCAGTAATGCGGGAGTTTGCTATGGGAAGCAACCTCACAGTGATCTTTTCTAAGATCAGTAGGTAATGTGCTTCACCTTGGGGTGTTTATTCCGCTGGAAAAGAGAGCCAACGATGGCGATCGCGACCACAACATTTATTTTGCCTTTTTTGTATAGCTATTTCTGTGGATAAAATTGCATTTATTATTATTATTTATTGTTAAAAACATTTATTTCATATTCAGGGAGGTAGCCAACTACTTAAAAGTTAGATCGCATGTGTAGCCGTTTACTAATACGATTGCATTTCAGGCTGGAAAATAACCTGTTAAACCAGAGAAATTGCCGAGTTGTGTTAGAATCTTTATCGCAACAGAAATGGACGCTGGAACGAAACGTTAACTACGTCACAATGGATATAACAGCTGTTTTAGAATGTCATTGCATCACCCGGACCATTTTTGCAGCCCAGATAAAAATTGCCTTGACAGAGCCACAACAGCAAAAATAAAACTATTATTATTATTATTTTTATTTTTTTCCTCCAGTGGGGCAGCTCAGCCAAAGAGGGCAAATGGGCTGTTGCTCGGGCAACTTTAGCCCAGCCTTGTGCATGTCCTTGGTTTACATGATGTTTGAAAAAGTCAATTTAATGTTTTAGTCCGGCTTGACTTTTAAAAATCATGTAAACATTGTAGTCCAACTGAAATCGTACAAAGTCGACTTTTTCAGAGTCGGACTAACATACCTAGATAATGCGGCTGGGGGTCGATCTACTACGGCAAATATACGCTTCAATAGGCCAAAAATTGGCCTAGGCATTCTGCGCATTTTCTGTAATTTACATAGCAACTATACGCTCACTGTGACCAAGTGGACTCGTTAACGTTTCATAAAATATATAACTTTAAAAGATTTAATTCAATCTTCTACTGGGACTTTTGCCGTTTATTGAGGGTGTGACTGTCATGGTCCTGTGTTCCTGTCTGCGTTATCCCTGTTGGGCCGCCAGATGGCGGCACTTCTGTTTTGTGTCCTGCTCCCCCTGTGTTAATTGTATGATTGTTTTCAATTGTCATTATTGGTTCTTGATTGTCTCGTTTTCCCTTCCCTCTCTGTGGCCTGATTGTTCATGGTGCCCTCCTGTGTCTCGTCAGCGTCTGTTCTATTTAAGTTTGCCTCTCCCTTGACTCAGGTGCTGGATCCTTGTGGTTATGTGTGATTGTTTGTTCGTAAGCCTCTACTCCATGTGCTCCTGCCTATGCCCTGGTTTTCTGGTATTCTTGGATTTCCGCATTTTCTTGTTCCTGCATTTGTAGTTTCCCTTCATTGTTGAAGGTCGCCCTGCGAGGCTTTGTGTTCCCTTTCGTTCCCCCCTTCCAAGTAAAGTCTTTGTTCTTTCATTTGGGAGTTTTTGTATTTTTTTCCACCCTCTGCGTTTGGGTCCGAACCCCCCACGCAATCGCAACAGTGACAGAAAATGTTGGTGCCGCTGACTATAATCGAATGTTTTTCACATTTACCGTTCGATTGAGCAAGTATCATTCAAGGTACATTTTTATGGGCTAGTGCTGTCCGATTGTGCTAGCTACTTCACATTAACCTTGTACGGCGATCAATAAAGACTAACAGTACAGTACAGTACCACTTAATTATTGTCACTTCTATCACCACTGTAATGAACCAAAAAAGGCGACAAACAACCTTTTCTGTGAGAAATGCATTGTTGAGCTCACGCGCATACACTGCTGGCGACATTCTAAAGCTCCGTTTTGCCTTCCCTAGTATCATAGCAAAAAACCACATTTCGGGACGGACGAGGAGACCACTTCATGCTATCGCAATTAAAGGAGTTAAATATCCTAAGATACATGGATGGAAGAAAAACGCGGAATGGCAAACTATTCAAAAAAGCTTTGACAAAATTGGAGGAAGCAGGATTTATAAGAAGCCTTCGTCAGATACACCTAGGTCAATAAATCGATTCTTTCTGAGTCATGTATATTGGGACAATGACAATAATCCAATTAGATCTCATCTTTGGCGAAATCAAGCTATTAATAGCTCGATTTCAACTGTGCATGTAAACGCACTGATTGAGCCACGCGGGGAGGAGCCACCAGTGTTCCCCTCCTTGAGAGTTTCAGCAGATCTGGAGGGCTGGGTGTAGGTGTGATGCAGGTGTGTATTGGTAATGAGTGTGACGGGTGGTGGGAGGGCTGGCTTTATTTGTATGTGTTTTTGTGCATATTTTCTTGAAAGTTGTAAGTGACATGGTTTTTTAAAGGGTGTCAAAAGTCAATAGTTTATCTCTCTCACCCTCTCCCTTTCCTTCGCTCCTCCTCTATTTCCCTCACTATCTATCTACGTCTCTCTCTCCCTCCTCCCCCCCCCCCCCTCCCAGAGGCCAACCCAGAGAAGTTCAACAGCAGATTTCGGAATAAGATGTTCTATGCAGGGGTGAGTATCGCTGTCTCATGGAGGTCTGTCTCTCTCGTCCTGCTCTGGGATAATGTCAGTCAGTGTATGTTTCTCTGTCCTGCCTGATATAATGTCAGTCAGTGTCCGTTTCTCTGTCCTATTTGAAATAATGCCAGTCAGTGTCCATTTCTCTGTCCTGTCTGAAATAATGCCAGTCAGTGTTCATTTCTCTGTCCTGTCTGAGATACTGTCAGTCAGTGTCCGTTTCTCTGTCCTGTCTGAGATACTGTCAGTCAGTGTCCGTTTCTCTGTCCTGCCTGAGATAGTGTCAGTCAGTGTCCGTTTCCTTGTCCTGTCTGAGATAATGTCAGTCAGTGTCAGTTTCTCTGTCCTGCTCTGTCTCCAGACGGCTTTTTCAGATTTCCTGATGGGCAGCTCCAAAGACCTGGCCAAGCACATCAAAGTTGTGGTGAGTGCTCTACAGATCTGCTGGATCTGGACTGGAGAGACCCAGTCCAGATCCAGTGCTAGTCCACTCCACAGTAACCTGCCAATCTGTCCAGAAGTCCAGAAGTCTGTTTTTAATACAGCAGTCCTCAATTTTCATTCTCATCTCTACTGTATTACACACACATAATATCTTCAATTAAAGTCAGATTGTATAGTGCTGTTTATAGATATGCTGTTACTAAGACGCTTTACAGGAAAACAGGAGATGGAGAAATTGGGATAGACTAAGCCTGAAAGTCCAAAAAAGCAGCGAGTGATGGAAACCAAACTCCCCAGTTGAAATAAAACTGCCTAGTGGAGGGAAACAGCTCACAGATGGGAAGAAATCTCACAGGCCAGGCTAGATGGTCATGGGTAAAAGGGAATGTTCCAGAACAGATAGCCATACTTTAGCCCAGATGGAATGTGCAGGATGCTTGGTGATGATGTTACTCTCCACTCTCCCCCACTGCAGGGGGACCGTACTGGAGGCTGCAGTTCAGATTAAATTTACTGCTGTTACCATGGCACGTCTGCAGTACATGCAGGACCAGCCTTTCCTCCGTAACCCTCCTCTCTCATTGCCTCTGTACCCTCCAGTGCGATGGCACAGATCTCACCTCCAAGGTCCAGGATCTCAAACTGCAATGCCTAGTGTTCCTCAACATTCCCAGGTGAGCAAAGCTGCTCTGGCTGTAATGCCTAGTGTTCCTCAACATTCACAAGGAAAATGTGGAGGCTTGTGAAAAAGAATTAAAAAGAAAGGCAACTGAATTGGTTCCTTGTTAGAATTGTTATGATGAAAGACTTCCGACAGCTTAATCTATTCAGACTTAACAATAGGAGAATCATTTAGGGGAACCCCTGAGGTTTTGCCATTTTCTGCCAATTTTCTCCCCCATTTTAGTTGTTATACCAATTCCCTGTGTGTATCACAGTCCTGGTCGATGCGCTGTTAGTCTGGGGAGGGTGTAGACTACCACATGCTTCCTCCGATACATGTGGAGTCGCCAGCTGCTTCTTTTCACATGACAGCGAGGAGTTTCACTGGGAGAGCTTTACGCTATCTCCCCCTGATCCCCTCCCTGCTGAACAGGCACCCTGGGTGACTAACCAGTAGAAGTCGCTAATGCAACGATCAGGACTCATACCCTCACCAGCTTCCCACCCGCAAACACTGCCAATTGTGTTCGTAGGAACGTCTGACTAAGCCGGAGGTATCGCTTCTGGGGATTGAACCCGGGTCTCTGCGGTGGTAGGCGAGTGCTTATACCTCTATACTACCCAGACGGCCCCCCTGAGGATTTAATTAAAGGGAATGAGAAAGTGAACTGAGGAGGTATGGGTGGAAATGGGCTAAAGGAAAATTCATCACTGATATCAGGACAATGTCAGTGAATAGAGCAGACTGCAGGGTCATGTAGTCCAGGAAGAGAAGTCCAGGCTAGATGGAGAGGAGTGAAATGGCCTGTTCTCATTATGTATTCCTAAGTTCTAGATGGGCTGAATGGCCTGTTCTCCTCATTGTGTATTCTTATGTTTTTATGTTCTAGATGGGCTGAATGGCGTGTTCTCCTCATTATGTATTATGTTCCTATGTTCTAGATGGGCTGAATGGCCTGTTCTCCTCATTATGTATTCTTATGCTCTTATGTTCTAGATGGGCTGAATGGCCTGTTCTCCTCATTATGTATTTTATGTATGTTCTTATAGTTCCCACAGTTGTGTGAATTACGCATGTGGTCTCCATACTTTTCCTAACTTCACCTGAATTGTTTCAGGCATTCAGCTTTCAGAAGATTCTTTGAATGTTTTTGGAAATAATATCAAATGAATCTCAACATCAAATATCTGCACAATTACTATTTCAATATAAAGTTTGTTGTAAATTTGCTTAATAACCTGCCATTGTGTGGAGAACTAAATGTGCCGAAATGAAAAAAATAAAATACATAAATATGAAATTATATAAATAAGTATATAAATTAATAATAAAATTAGTCAATAATTAAATGAATCATTTTATTTCAAAATAATTAAATAATTGTCCCCTCATGTTTGTCCTTTTCACAATAACATGATTATATTTTATTTCATAATAACATGTTGAATTTCCAAACGGCTTTTTAAATTTCATAATGACACTTTTCCAAATGAATTATTTCCGAATGGCGTTTTTATTTCCAAACTCCCTTTTTCATTTCATAATGAAACTTTTCAAAATGGTAAGACCTCCTGTCAATCAGCATGAGTAGGGCATGATCACTCATGGTCATTGGTTGCTCACACATCGAGGCAAAAGCAGCAGCACTGCAAATATGGGTCTGCATGTTAAAATGACAGCTAGTTCGGTAAGCCCTATAGCTGTTGATGAACTAGTTGCTCCACACACACCCATTTCCAACATGGGTGCAGATCAATAAATGATGCATCCACAGATTTATTGAATGAGTGCAAATCCCTTCTTGGAATGAAAGCAAATAGCAAAAACACGAAACGCACAGGTTAAGCTTCATTATGATAATGGTGCATCATTCTAACCAATTTTAGCATTCCTGTCATTCAGAACATTGCTTGCTTGCTAGGTAGCTAGTGGGGCTAATGCAGCTAGCCATCCCACTCATAGTTTCTGCATAGCTGGGTTGCTGAAGTGTCTTCATGGCTGTCTCCCAGAACACAGACAGAAGCTAGGTTTAACTAGTGACTGGCACATTAAAGTGGCTTTATTTATATCCAACACTCAAATGTTTGCTTGATTGTTTTTCATAACTATTATCATTAGCATGTTAACAAGATAACGTTAGCTAGGAACATCAATGATTAAGAACTTACTGTTTGGTAGCTAGCCAACTAGCAAGGCTAATGCTGCTAGCCAACCCACTCACAGTTCCCGGCCAGCAGGGCTGTCTCCCTTATAGGCCCTTTTCACGCTGCGAGTTCTGAGAGCGGAAGTAGGCAGAGGCAGTGGAGTCTTACTTCCGGTTCTCTACCACTCCCATTGAGAAAAGCTAGACCATGGCACAGTCAAGTCGCGAATGTCACTGTAGTGCCCCGCATTGTTCCAACAACAAGCCAATGCATTCTTATTTAAGTTTCCACGACTTTTCATCGGATGATGGATTGCAAGCTCGCTGGGTTACAGCAATCAGAAGAGACGAGGCCGCCACGTTCCGCAGTTATTACTGTTTTCAGTGAATAAATTATGTATACATTGTATTCTCATACTTCCTCAAGCTGTTTACTGTATACAGTACAATAATGTAACGCGTCTCCGGCTCCACACTCATCACCAGCATAAGGAAAAGGGGGCACAATATGACCATATAGTTTACATATTACATATTGAGTTTGTGATCGTATAGTTTTAATGCTACACAGTACAGTTACACGTATCGCTAGAACTCATTTTGTCTTTGGTAACAATATCAAATTACTTGGCAAAATACAGTAGCCACTTTAGCTAGCTTGGGATATCAGAACTAGCTAGCTACAAATACATTTAAAACACATATACAATCCAGTTTAACATACCTGGCAAAAAAACAGCATTAATAACTGGGGAACGTGGCGTCCTTGTCTCTTCTGATCACTGTAACCCAGCGAGCTCGCAATCCATCATCCAATGGAAAGTCGTGGAAACTTAAATAAGAATGCATTGGCTTGTTGTTGGAAAAATGCAGGACACTACAGTGACATTTGCGACTTGATTGCACCATGGCCTAGCTTTTCTCAATGGGAGCGGTAGAGAACCGGAAGTAAGACTCCACTGCCTTTGCCTAATTCTGCTCTCGGAGCGCACAGCGTGAAAAGGGCCTATTACTGTCTCTTCGAATGCAGACAGAAGCTAGGAAGCTAGTTTTAACTAATTGCTTAGCACATGCCAATGCCGTTATTTTGATCCAGCATTCAGTTTCCTTAAATACTTTTTATTCATTATTCAGCTGACATTAGCTAGTTAGGAACACCTCAGATGAAGAACCTATTGCTTACTACCTAGCTAGCAAGCCAGCGGAGCTAATGCCACTTGCCACCCCACTCGCAGTTCCTTACCAAAGCTAGGAAGCTTGTTGCAACTAGATACTTAGTGTAATAGATTGAAGAACTTCCCTAAAACAACCTGTGACCTCACTAATCAATCACATCTGTCTGTATTAAGCGATTGATTAGTGAGGTCACAGGTTGTTTTAGGGAAGTTCTGTGAAAGACGAGCACGTAAGAGAGATTTGTGCTGTACCGCCTAAAAGTTTTGCAGTACAATAACGTTACTAAAAAACACGTCTGCTGTCTGGAGTGCCTCATTAAAAAGCTGCAAGATATCACACTTAGCAAATGGCAGTGTCATTGTTTTGATCCAGCACTCAAGTTTCCTTTTTTATTAATTATTCAGTTTACGTTAGCAAGTTAAAAACACCTCCAATTGAGAACCCATTTCTTGCTAGCAAGCTAGCGGAGCCACCCCACTCACAGTCCCTTGTTAGCACTTGGTCTTCATTGCTATCTCTTGGCATACTGACAAAGCTGGAAAGGTAGCTTTACCTAGCGACTAGAATTGAAAGCGTGATTATTTTGATCCAGCACACAAGCTTTTGCTCAAATTTTTAATAACTTTTTTTTGTGTTTTTACCTATGTAGTGCAAAGTGGAACATCTGCATCACACAGTCAGTAGATGCATTACCTTGCCCCTCCTATCTGAATATTATGTTGCAGTACTGAAACGAGCATAATTAGCGAACTACCACCCCACAGATTCCACCCACTCCACCAGGCGCTGCTCAGAACGAGGCCAAGTAATTGATTGCAAAAGATCACCCGATTAGTGGGCAGGTCCTGCTGGTTTTGATTGACAGGAAGTCTTACCATTTAAAAAAAAGTGTCATTTTGAAATTAAGAAGGGGGTTCGGAAATAAAAATTCCATTTGGAAATAAGTCATTTGGACATATAACATGTTATTATGAAATAAAATACGATAATTTTATTGTGAAAAGAACAGTCGGGCGGTGTGAATTATTTAATTATTTCAAGATAAAATGAGGAATTTTAAAATTATTTACCAGTTTATTTATATATTTATTCATATGTTTCCACTTTTATTTATTTTATTATGTATTTTATTTTGGCACATTTATTCCTCCATGGAATTGTGTTGATCTGTTTGTGAATTTGTTCTGTTACATAACTCATGTGGGTGTGAAGATAAATGAGTTACTCTAAATCAGTACAGTTATTTCTGAAGCATCATATTTATATCTAAATCACACCATTATTTCTGTAGACTTATATTTATGCATAAAGTGCTGATTTGTTTAGACCAGGGATAAGGGAGTTGCACAGAACTTACCATCTCTTCAACCTGTATAATCTTTTTTTCTTTTTTGGGTGGGGCATTCTGCTCTTAAATATTCACAGGCCAAGCTTTAGTTACATAATTCTTATTGGCTTAGCAGGTTGTCTGTCATGTGACCAGGCTTTTGCTCAGTTGTGTTTTTTGTTGTTGTCCCGTTAGCAAACAGCCCCCGGTGTGGTGATTAGCTGAATGGATGTTGAGGTCCTCCCTGTTGTGTTCCATAGATACTGTGCTGGCACCATGCCCTGGGGTAATCCCAGCGAGCACCATGACTTTGAACCTCAGAGGCATGACGACGGCTGCATCGAGGTCATCGGGTTCACCATGACTTCTCTGGTAAGAATCTTTCACCTCATGCATTTAACCCAACTGTGTTAGGGAGCGTCTGAGTAGTGGCACGTCTTGCATTTCACCCAGCTGTGTTAGGGAGCCTCTGAGAAGTGTCAGCTCATGGCTTTCCTACAACAGTTTTAGGGAGTGTCTGGTAAGTGTCTGTCACCTCATACATTTCACACAACTGTCTTAGGGAGCATCTAAGAACTGGGGGCAACATAGCTGAGGAGGTAAGAGCACTTGTCTGGCAGTCGGAGTGTTGCCGGTTCCCCTGCCCTGGGCATGTCGAAGTGTCCCTGAGCAAGAAACCTAACCCCTAATTGCTCTGGTGAATGCGAGGCATCAATTGTAAAGCGCTTTGGATAAAAGCACTATATAAATGCAGTCCATTTACCATTTACCAAGTGTAACCTCATGCATTTCATACAACTGTCTTAGAGAGCGTCTGAGAAGTGTCACCTCATGCATTTCCTACAACTGTGTTTGCAAGCCTCTGATCAGAGTGCCACTTCAGTGTGGCCCTAGGGCTGTGTTCAGAGTGCCACTTCAGTGTGGCCCTCGGGCTGTGTTCAGAGTGCCACTTCAGTGTGGCCCTCGGGCTGTGTGCAGAGTGCCACTTCAGTGTGGCCCTCGGGCTGTGTTCAGAGTGCCACTTCAGTGTGGCCCTAGGGCTGTGTTCAGAGTGCCACTTCAGTGTGGCCCTCGGGCTGTGTGCAGAATGCCACTTCAGTGTGGCCCTCGGTCTGTGTTCAGAGTGCCACTTCAGTGTGGCCCTAGGGCTGTGTTCAGAGTGCCACTTCAGTGTGGCCCTAGGGCTGTGTGCAGAGTTCCACTTCAGTGTGGCCCTAGGGCTGTGTGCAGAGTGCCACATCAATGTGGCCCTAGGGCTGTGTGCAGAGTGCCACTTCAGTGTGGCCCTAGGGCTGTGTGCAGAGTGCCACTTCAGTGTGGCCCTCGGGCTGTGTGCAGAGTGCCACTTCAGTGTGGCCCTCGGGCTGTGTGCAGAGTGCCACTTCAGTGTGGCCCTCGGGCTGTGTGCAGAGTGCCACTTCAATGTGGCCCTAGGGCTGTGTGCAGAGTGCCACTTCAGTGTGGCCCTCGGGCTGTGTGCAGAGTGCCACTTCAGTGTGGCCCTAGGGCTGTGTGCAGAGTGCCACTTCAGTGTGGCC
Source organism: Anguilla rostrata (assembly GCF_018555375.3). Lineage (NCBI taxonomy): Eukaryota > Metazoa > Chordata > Actinopteri > Anguilliformes > Anguillidae > Anguilla > Anguilla rostrata. The sequence continues at coordinate 531,174 of NC_057948.1, forward strand.
CTAGGGCTGTGTTCAGAGTGCCACTTCAGTGTGGCCCTAGGGCTGTGTGCAGAGTGCCACTTCAGTGTGGCCCTCGGGCTGTGTGCAGAGTGCCACTTCAGTGTGGCCCTAGGGCTGTGTGCAGAGTGCCACTTCAGTGTGGCCCTAGGGCTGTGTTTAGGAGCGTGATGTCTCGACGCGAGACCCTCTAGAGCATCTAGAAAGGGTTTAATTACTGTTATGAGATCAGTTTCCTGTTATCTGAGATCAGTTCTTGCAGGTTTTTCAATGTTGTGTTTTAAGTTAGAGGTTGATTTGGCTTGAATCAGTACTGCTAAATGGGCCCCCACCGACACATCTATGGTGCTATGCATCAGAGGCTCCACCACCAAACGGGGGATACCGCCTCATTTTTATGGTCGATTCGGTTTCCGATTCGGGAGACTCCTGGACCTCCACAAGAGAGGTGCTGAAGACTCTGTGGATGTTCACCCTGACCTTCAGCGTGACCTTGGAGCTCTTACCTGCGGCTGATGATTGACTCCTTCCCAGGAACCCACACCCTAACCACCATGGTGCATGTTCATATCCGAAATACATTTGGATCCCCAGACATCTCAGCATTCTTCTATGTTTAGTATTGATGCTGGAAGATAGTAGTGCCTGTGGATGAACTTAACAGAGTTACAATTAACTAAGGATGGGAAGTAAAGTGGTTCCATGATCCTTTCGGCATTTTAGCCCTTTAATATTAGCTTTTATTTATAGCATAAAGCCAGAACTAACTTTTTGGATCGTACAAGCAACTTCCTGACGTACAAAGACCACTGGAAAAAATAATTTCCAGTGCAGTTTTTCCAACCTAAACTCCTTTTTTTTGTTCTTTGGGTTTGATCTCTAATTTCGGTCATTCAAAAAGAAATGGAGAAAAACTGAACCATCTTATTTGTGCTGAACCTCTTTATTTTTATTTTTCTATTTAAATCTTTTATAAAATCTGTTATGTAGAATGTTGTGCTGGATAAAAGTATTTGCTAAATGCCTGTAATTTGATGTTTTATGGAAAAATCCCAATATTTGCTTTACACTGTGTGTGTGTGTGTGTGTGTGTTATTGTTCCTTTTTCCAATGCAGATGAATGTCTGAAAAAGTGTTGATCTGGTCATAACCTTTATGGGAGTTTGTAACAAAGACATCAATTTTGGATTATCATTTTCTATGGTCTACTGTGATTCTAATGCACACACAGAACTGCAGGGGTCAGCTCAGAAAATAAAGTATATACATATTTGCACCAGCAGGTTTGTGTCACTGATTTTATGAACCAGCTCAGATTCTACAACAAATCTTAAAAAAGGTTTCAGTTTATTTCATTTTTCCTTACTTTCTCTCCGTTTAATACCATAAACAGCCTGTTTTTCTTTTCAGGTCATGAAAATATTACTTTGACTTTTTGTGTTCACCTTTTTACATCACTTTTGACAGCACTGTTTGCATATGATGTGTTTATATTGGTAATCATAGTGGTTAGCAGACTGGATTCTACATAGTAGCAGACTGCAGTGTGTTTAGCACCGTTCTTAAGGAGGATCAGCACAGATTCTGAAAATGAAATTAGATACTTCATAGGCTCATAGTTTCCTTCCATCCTTTGCTTTTCTGAACTTCAGAAGACTCTGGGTAGGTGCTGCATTCTCTGGTGCTCTTGCTTGGCTGTTGACATTGTATTGTCCTTAGCCATGACCCTTAATTACTTTTCAAAAGAGGCCTCATTTCATCGTCATTGAAAGGAAGGCAGTTCCTTCAGTGTCAAGAATATGGAGCCAGTGTCTGGGTTATATGTAATGTAATGAGTCAGACAGAGCTTTCCAATCAGATTTATAATGTCATAATGGGGTAGAAGGACTATTTTTATTTAAAAAGCATTGTCTGGCCTTTCAAATTGCTGTTATTGTGTGATCTACGTGAAAGACCAATGCTCAATGAGAAAGGTGTTCCTTGCGCAAATGTAATATACTGAAAATATATTGAAGTAAAACATATTAAAATCCAGTATACCCTGGCTGTGAAATATATTTATCATTATATTTTCAGAAGAGTATATATATATATATATATATATATATATATATATATATATATATGTATATATATATATATATATATATATATGTATATATATATATATATATATATATATATATATATATATATGCAGTATATTGCAGTATATTCCACTGTGGCTGTTGCTTGGTTCGTGCACAGCTGACCCCCCGTCTGTGTTGTCTTTCACATAGGCCACGCTGCAGGTCGGAGGTCATGGCGAGCGGTTGAACCAGTGCCGGGAGGTCACCCTGACCACTTACAAGCCCATCCCCATGCAGGTGGACGGGGAGCCCTGCAAGCTGGCCCCCTCTGTCATCAGCATCTCCCTGAGAAACCAGGCCAACATGGTCCAGAAAACCAAGAGGAGAACCTCCATTCCCCTGCTCAATGAGTAAGAGAATGCCTTGCCTCGTCCAGTCCTGCCCTGCCCTGTCCCGTCCCACCCTGCCCCATCCTGCCCCATCCTGCCCCACCCTGCCCTGCCGGCCCGGCCGCCACCCCGTCCGCCAGCCTACCTCGTCCCGCCCTGCCCTACCCCATCCTACCCTGCCCCTCCCTGCCCCACCCCACCCTGCCTCCGCCATCCTGCTTCACCCTGCCTCGTCCATCCTGCCCCATCCTGCCTCGCCCATCCTGCCCCACCTGCCCCCTGGCCCAGCCCCACCCCATCTCTCCCTGCCCAACCCTGCCCCACCCTGCCCCTCCCTGCCCCACCCTGCCCCGCTGGCCCAGCCCCACCCCATCTCTCCTGCCCCACCCTGCCCCTCCCTGCCCCACCCCATCTCTCCCTGCCCAACCCTGCCCCACCCTGCCCCTCCCTGCCCCACCCCGTCCTGCCCTGCCCCACCCTGCCCTTCCCCTCCCTGCCCCCCCCTCCCTGACTGGTCCCTTTCCCAGGCTCCTGCTGCTGGGCCCTGGCTTCCAGATCTTCCTGACTAATCTGAACCATAGCAATGTAGGCAATGCAAATTTATCAAAGTATTAGATATTTACTGATACGAACATTCAGCAACTGGTGAAAAAACTGAAGTTGAAATTAGGTTTTTACTTTAGAAACAAGTCTTGCTTTTCCTTCGAGGCCAAAAGGAGACTTGTTGCTGCCACCTTTGTGTCTGTACTGGACTATGGCGATGTTATATACATGCATGGTCTTACAGGTACATGAGAGCATGTAGCACAAGTATACAATCTGGAACACAGGCTTTCTCATCTCATGGTTCACCTCACGGTAAGGACGCAGAGCTCACTGCCCCAGCAGTCCAAGAGCGCTAACGTGCTGTAAGGACGCAGAGCTCACTGCCCCAGCAGTCCCAGAGTGCTAACGTGCTGTAAGGACGCAGAGCTCACTGCCCCAGCAGTCCCAGAGTGCTAACGTGCTGTAAGGACGCAGAGCTCACTGCCCCAGCAATCCCAGAGCGCTAACGTGCTGTAAGGATGCAGAGCTCACTGCCCCAGCAGTCCCAGAGCGCTAGCGTGCTGTCACTATGTTATACTCTCGGCAGCTCAGCACAGGAACGCCTCGTGTTAATTCTGTCAGGGTTCACAGACACACTATACAGCAGTAATGATACGAGTAGCAGGACACAAGCCAATTACAGGAAATTACCAAGAGTTAATGAGCTAGAGCGTAATCTCGGAATTTAGCGGTCTTAATGATGCCACGATTTCTCAGGTTGCTACGCAAGCTGACTGCGGTTTGTTATTTTACCTCATTTAAACACGGCAGGAAGGAGAGATCCATCGCACTATCAGCATTGTGGAGCATTTCCACGTCACTGAAGATGCAAAGTGTTTTACACTTTACGCCTGACGTGAAGTCACATTCGTCACGTTCAAGAAATGAAAAGCTTTTCTCTCTGTCAATACGACCCTTATCCAGAGCCAAGGTCAGAGTGCAGTGCTTTTCTCTGAGTAAATATGACCTTTATCCAGAGCCAAGGTCAGAGTGCAGTGCTTTTCTCTGCGTAAATATGACCCTTATCCAGAGCCAAGGTCAGAGTGCAGTGCTTTTCTCTGAGTAAATACGACCCTTATCCAGAGCCAAGGTCAGAGTGCAGTTTCTTGCAGAGTGACTTAAGTGGTGCGCAGGTGTGTGACTGACGGCACAGACAAGCCAGTTTATTAACTTATTATTCCCGCAGCCCTCAAAGTGCTGACAAAGCCGTGAAAAGCCGATAGCCCGGTCCCTGCGGACGGGGAAAAGCCAACGCTCGGTTCTCTTCAGAGCTGGTGCACAGCCTTTTGGCGTTGATCCATTTTTCTTCAGAAACTAAATCAGGCAGCGTTCGACGACAGCGCAAGTGGCCACGTCTCGTAGCACGCGGGCAGGTGACTTATCTTCCTGCCTCCTCAAATTAAATTAACGCTTACCTTTTCAGCGCAGTCTCTTAACGTTTATCTAAACTAGTTTTGTGTCAACAGGGAAAGGGAAAAGATTACTTATGGAAATTACCAGAAAGATTTTCTAAGAAGACTAATCTTTAGTATGCCACCTGATAAAGATTAAGTATTAGCAATCAACCACCCCATGTCTGAATGCTGAGTTTTATTTACAGCTGCAGTTTTTTCTTATACCATATTTTTAAATTATTGGCGAGAAATCTTTGCTTGAAGTCAGTGGTTTTAGTACATATTCTGAGATTTATTGCAATGAAGACCTTAATGAAGACCTTACCCCTACTTAAACCTCTGGATCGTTTGTGGACTGCACTCATAATAGCTTATTAGTTGTAGCACACTGGGTGAGATTGGCAATTCCTGTGACTGCTGTGTTGTGAGTATAATTTGCTAAGATATTAATATTACAATTAAAATTGAATATCAAATCTAAAAATGTACAAAGAAAACTGAATATTTCTGCAGGCAGTGTCAGGCAGAAGAGTCCTTATGTCCATTTTGTTTTTATTGTCTGAGGCCATGGAGATGACCTTGGCTGACTCTTTAGCCCCAGTGCTTTGTGGGTAGAGATGGCTCATTAACCGCCATTATGTGATACATGATTATTTACCACGTCTCACCCATAACCCAACACCCCTTCCTCTGTCCCACGCAACCCAAAGACCCCTGCTGTATAACCCAACACCCCTGCCTGTGTCTCACCCAACCCAACCCAATACCTCTGTCTCTGTCTCACCCAACCCAACATCTCTGTCTCAATTATACGTGCACTGATCCATAAATGATTGCAGTAATCATAGTAAAATAAATCCTTCTTCTCAGTCCTGTGTATAACTTGATTATAATTGTCAGAAATTCTGGATTCTTTCAATTCCTAATGAGGTTCAACTTCAGGTGGCTGACTAATTCTTTACAAAAACATTTCAAATGTGCCTGTTACTGACAAATACTTTAGCAAGCATTTAAAAAGTGCAGTTTATCAACAGATATGTTAACAAGCATTTACATTACATTACGTTATAGGCATTTAGCAGACGCTCTTATGCGGAGCGACTTTCACAAATTTTTACACACCATTTACCTTGCATTAATTTATACAGCTGGATATATACTGAAGCAATGCAGGTTAAATACCTTGCTCAAGGGTACAATTGTATTGTCCTACCTGGAAATTGAACCTGTGACCTTTAGGTTACAAGACTAACTCCTTACCTATTATACTACACTACCTTTAAATGCTTTAAAGAGCATTTAGAATGTGCAGCTTGCCGGCAGATCACTTAGAATACCTTTAAATGTGTATTTGCTGGTAATTTGAAGAGCCATATATATGTCCCTGGTAGTTGTTATCCATGTTATAAGGCCTTGATTGGCTCCACAGATGAGGACACTGACGCAGGGTCTCTGGGCTGGCTGACATACACGGGGTCTCTGTGCTGGGTGATGAACACAGGGTCTCTGGGTTTGCAGACAGACGCAGGGTCTCTGAGCTGGCTGAGTGGTGCAGGGTCTCTGGGTTTGCAGACAGACACGGGGTCTCTGTGCTGGGTGATGAACACAGGGTCTCTGGGCTGGCTGAGTGGTGCAGGGTCTCTGGGTTTGCAGACAGACACAGGGTCTCTGTGCTGGGTGATGAACACAGGGTCTCTGGGTTTGCTGACAGACGCAGGGTCTCTGAGCTGGCTGAGTGGTGCAGGGTCTCTGGGTTTGCAGGCAGACACAGGGTCTCTGTGCTGGGTGACGGACACAGGGTTTCTGGGCTGGCTGACAGACACAGGGTCTCTGGGTTTGCAGACAGACACAGGGTCCCTGGCACAGGGTCTCTGGGTTTGCAGACAGACACAGGGTCCCTGGGTTTACGGACAAACACAGGGTCCCTGGGTTTACAGACAGACACAGGGTCCCTGTGTTTGCAGACAGACACAGGGTCCCTGGCGCATGGGTCTCTGGGTTTGCAGACAGACACAGGGTCCCTGGGTTTGCAGACAGACACAGGGTCCCTGGGTTTGCAGACAGACACAGGGTCCCTGGGTTTACGGACAAACACAGGGTCCCTGGGTTTACAGACAGACACAGGGTCCCTGTGTTTGCAGACAGACACAGGGTCCCTGGTGCAGGGTCTCTGGGTTTGCGGACAGACACAGGGTCTCTGGGTTTGCAGACAGACACAGGGTCCCTGGTGCAGGGTCCCTGGGTTTATGGACAAACACAGGGTCCCTGGGTTTGCAGACAGACACAGGGTCCCTGGCGCATGGGTCTCTGGGTTTGCAGACAGACACAGGGTCCCTGGGTTTGCAGACAGACACAGGGTCCCTGGGTTTGCACACAGACACAGGGTCTCTGGGTTTGCGGACAGACACAGAGTCTCTGGGTTTGCGGACAGACACACGGTCCCTGGGTTTGCAAACAGATGCAGGGTTTCTGGGTTTGCAGACAGACGCAGGGTCTCTGGGTATGTGGACAGACGCAGGGTCTCTGTGTTTGCAGACAGACACAGGGTCCCTGGCGCAGGGTCTCTGGGTTTGCACACAGACACAGGGTCGCTGGGTTTGCGGACAGACGCAGGGTCTTTGGGTTTGCAGACAGACGCAGGGTCTCTGGGTTTGCGGACAGACGCAGGGTCTTTGGGTTTGCAGACAGACGCAGGGTTTCTGGGTTTGCAGACAGACGCAGGGTCTCTAGGTATGCGGACAGACGCAGGGTCTCTGGGTTTGCACACAGACACAGGGTCGCTGGGTTTGCGGACAGACGCAGGGTCTCTGGGTTTGCAGACAGACGCAGGTTTTCTGAGTTTGCAGACAGACACAGAGTCTCTGGGGTTGTTGTAGGTCATTCAGAGGTCACTGCAGGTTCTCTTCAGCAGGGCCTGGAGTTCCTTGTGTGATGAAACATTGTCTGTGCTGTGAAGGCCATTCTTCCTGTGCTAAATGAAGCAGAAACCACCTTGAGCTGAGGTGCAGTGTCAGCAGAGGATTTTGCATAAAGCACCAGCACCATAAATGTTCTGATCAGATATTGAGGTTACCATATGTGCCCCGATGTTTTAAAATGCTGTCGTTTATCGCAGTCTGTTTTATTTAAGATCTCTTCTGGCTAATCCTACAAAATTATATCCCTTTCAACACATCTGCAGAAATGAAAATTAAACACTCTTAAAGGAGATAAACCAGCATTTTTGCTCTGATTCAAAATCCAGGATAAATACCAAAGTTTTAGTCTGACTTTGTACATACTTCATAGTCTACAAACGACAGACACAGTTCAGTAAGTCAAAGTAAGTTAAAAAAATATAACCATTCAATGAAAATGAATAACATTCAATATAAACAGTATTATTAATAAAATTCCCTCCATGTCATGAAACATTCTGAAATGTAATTTCTCAGGTTTATTCAGACCAACTGAAAGGTCAGTTAAAGATCAGTTCCCAGCTATACTGACAAGAAAGTGAATCATGCTTGAGCACTGGTGCATCTTTCTCTAGAAGCTTCTGGTCAGCAGGCTTCTAGCAGTCCTCGGGGAAGTGATTTTTTCAGATTCATCTGAAAATACTGATGTTCAGAGCCTAAATGTCTGAACTAGAAGCGGAGGACGTTGTATTCTCGAACCACCCAAATCAGAGCTTGCGCTCTGAGTGGAGCGGAGAGCCCAGCCACAGAGCACTGCTCTGGCCACGGGTCTCCCTGCAGAACTCTGCCCCCCGACCAATCTGGAGCTTCCGACCGGCAGCCCGCTAGCCCCATGACGACTACGAGGCCCTGCACTACCGCAAGGAGAAGCTGAGGGAGGCCTGTGAGTATCCACACTCTGACACGCCCCCCGACCCCACAGACACTTCCCCTGACCCCAGAGACACGCCCCCCGACCACACGGACACTTCCCCTGACCCCACGGACCTCACCCAGACCCCAGAGACACTCCCCCTGACCCCACGGACCTCCCCCTGACCCCAGAGACACTCCCCTGACCCCACGGACCCTCCCCCTGACCCCAGAGACACTCCCCTACCCCATGGACCCTCCCCTGACCCAGAGACACTCCCCCAGACCCAGAGACACACCCCCGACCCCACAGACACTTCCCTGACCCACGGACCCTCCCCTACACACCCCCTGACCCCACGGACACTCCCCCTGTCCCCAGAGACACACCCCCTGACCCCAGAGACACTCCCCAGACCCCAGAGACACACCCCCGACCCCACAGACACTTCCTGACCCCACGGACCCTCCCCCTACACACCCCTGACCCCACGGACACTCCCCCTGTCCCCAGAGACACACCCCTGACCCCACGGACACTCCCCCTGACCCCACAGACACTCCCTCTGAGTCCTTAAACACCAGGACACCCCCACACCTGTACTCTTCCACCAGGTTATTTCCCATCCAAACCACTAACAAGTACTCTTGAAGCGCACTTCTGCTCAGCTTCAACAGTTTATGAATGAGAAGGGTACAGGCTGGTATGGCTGCTTAGCTTCAGCAGTTTGACATGAAAAGGGTACAGGCTGGTATGGCTGCTTAGCTTCAGCAGTTAGACATGAAAAGGGTAGAGGGTGGTATGGCTGCTTAGCTTCAGCAGTTAGACATGAAAGGGGTACAGGGTGGTATGGCTTCTTAGCTTCAGCAGTTAGCCATGAGAAGGGTACAGGGCAGTATGGGCGCTTAGCGTCAGTAGTTTAACATTAGAAGGGTACGGGCTGGTATGGCTGCTTAGCTTCAGCAGTTTAACCTTAGAAGGGCACATTAAAAGGGTACAGGGTAGTATGGTTGCTTAGCTTCAGCAGTTTAACATTAGAAGGGTACAGGCTGGTATGGCCGCTTAGCTTCAGCAGTTAGCCATGAGAAGGGTACAGAGTGGTATGGCTGCTTAGCTTCAGCAGTTTAACATTAGAAGGGTACAGGGTGGTATGGCTGCTTAGCATCAGTTAGCCAGTTCCCTCCATACATAGCACTGATCATTACGGCCTGACAGTTAAATTTTTGTTTCATCTGACCAGAGAACACTCCTCCAAATGGCTAAGTCTTTGTCCTTGTGATCACCTGAAAAATTCATTCTGGCTTTTTTATGCAAGTCTTGGAGTAGGGGTTTTTTCCTTGCGCAACAGCCTTTCAGGCCATGGCGATGTAGGATTCTCTTAATGGTGGATGTAGATACTCTGGTACCTGATGCCTCCAACTCCTTCACCGGTTCCTTTGTTGTTTTCTTGGGGTTCATTTTAACCTTTTGGATCAAAGTTTGTTCAGCCCTGGGAGTTAATTTATGTCTTCTTCCGGAACGATGCAGTGTCTGCGTGGTTCCAATATTTTTGTATTTGCATAAAATTGTTTGTACAGATGCTCATGGTACCTTCAGTTATTTGGAAATTGCTCCTAAGGAGGAACCGGACTTGTGGAGGTTCACAATTTTTTTCCTGAGGTCTTGGCTGAGTTGCTTGGATTTTCTCATGATATCAAGGGCAAAAAAGTTTGGCCCTTAAATACAGCCACGGGTGCCAATTAACTCCTAATTATGACAATTGGCCATTCAGAAGCTTCTAAAAAGTCATTACATCAATTTATGTAATCTTCCAGACTGTTTAAAGAGACAGTCAACTTGGTGTATGTAAACTTTTGACCCACTGAAATTCTGATATAGTGAATTAAAGCTGAAATAAATCTGTCTCTAATAGATTGTTTGAACATTACCTCAGATGTAAACAAAGTAGATGCCCTAATTGACTTGCCAAAAGAAATGTACAGTAACATGAAATGTGCAGAGTTGAGAAAAACTGAGTTAAAATATCTTTAGCTTCTGTATATGTAAACTTTTGACCTCAGCTGTATGCACCCAACTGTCTCAATGGATAGCATGTATTTTAAGGCATTGCCAAGTAAAGAAATAAAGGTCCGTATGACAGTGATAATTCCTCATTAGGTACCAGAGCACTGCAGTGCTGGGCTAATTTAAAGTGTGCTTGGTTCAGCATTGGTTATCCTTTGTGAATCATCGATGGGGATCAAATAAGATGGTCCATTAATTCCAATCCCAAATTCAATCGCAAAACAATCAATGAGATTCCGTCCTGTCCAAATCTCCTGAAAAATGCAGCTTGAGATATGATATGATATGTGTCATAAGGTGCCTGTTATGCTGTTGCCTTCGTTGATGGATACCCTTTGAAGTCTTAGATAACATTGCTGCTCCTCTAAAAGAACAGCAAAAGAATAAAAAGAAGAGACAGAGAGAGAGGAGGGGAGTGAGAGAAGCCGAATTGAATTTGAGCTGCCTGTTTTGCCGTAGCTAGGCAACAGTGCATTCTTAGGTGAATACATCGGCCTCCAGTGTAACTGGACAATTCTGGAATTCTTCAGAAGGTGATTTTAATACACCAGTCTAAACTCTGTCCACCCATGATTCATTCTCCTGGGCTGCTCATTTCCTGATATAAGGTACACTGCATGTTTAGCTGAAAGGTGTCCCTGAATGACAGAGTTTCAGTCCCCACAGAAGATACTGGTACTGAAAGTATCAGATCATTAATTGTCCCGTGGTGAGTTGCTGAGTGACAGTAGCCAGTGACTGCCAGTCTGATGGACAGGCACTCAAAGCTCATTCAGCTACAGCTCCATGCATCTTCCTGTTACCCTTACAAGGACCAGGGCTGTTTTCAGAAGGTCTTTTCCTAGTTTGCATCCTCCTGATTTTTAAACAGCTGCCATTAGTTCTCATGCTCAGGTGTCATTAGTCTCTCAGATTTTTCAGTGAGGTTTAAATGGTTGTTTTCAAGTCATTTGTTGTTGTTCTGTGCACTGCAGATTTTCCCTACACCTCTTGCTGGATATTTGATTAAGGGATTTTACACATAATCAGTAGTCTCTTTCTTTAGATCTGCAGCGTACATATCTGTAAAACGTCCAGCAGGAAGTTTTATTCAGGATCACCGGGTAAGGGCACTGCTGCGCACTAACATAATTCTGTTTCCCAGCAATCCCATTGGGCCTTATCGTCGTCCCGGGAGACAGTGACCTGGAAACATGCCGCTCTCACATTGAGAGGCTACAGGAGGTAAGGACGAGAAGAGAGAGTGTGTGAGCGAAAGAGCAGGAGAGAGAGAGAAAGAAAAAGAGTCCAGACAGACAGTAAGACTGTAATAGGGCTGTCAAAAAATATTCGAAATTAGAAACTATTCAAAAATCTTAACGTTACTGATCAGCTCACAATTTAGGCTAAATAATGTTCCCATGGCAGGCTATGTTTCCTTTCTGATCTGAAGATTTTGATTAAAATGGATGATGAAGGAAGTTAAACAAACTAAACAGAGTAAGTAATTAATGTTGTTTTAGGCTACATGCATTTTGAATAGTTTAAATAGTTTTTTGTGTTAAGAAATAAACAGGGATTTCCTATAAACAATCATTTTTCTATTATTGTGATTAATAAACACTGAGTTGTGGCACATTACATCCACGAGAAAGTGCTTTATTCATTTGCGCATTAGGCTATAGAAACTGCAGGGGGCTCATTTTTAAAACTTGCGTGCATAGCCTACATCTAGTGAAGACCTGACGTAGAGCCACAACCGTTTCCACGGTCAAATCGAGTCATGCTGAAATTTTATAAATCACTACTTTGATGTGATTTTCTACGTACGCGCCACACAGTTGATCTAAAATATGTTTTATAAATGAGGTCCCAGATGTAGTAACCTAGTAGGAAAGTTCACCGATGTCCTCTATTCTACTGCCCGCTTGTGGAAAATAACGTGCAGACCAGTTTAGAGGGAGCGTCACATGCATATTGCGCCTGACAATAAGCATCTTATTTTAGTGAATTATAGGCAAATTGTATTTGAATATATTTGAACGCTAACTAATTACAAAAGCTAATATTCAAACTCAATTTCATTTTTGACAGCCTTAGACTGTAATGGCTAACCCCTACATCCCCAGGCTGGGTTGGGGGGTGGCTGTTGGGGGGCATGGTGTTTTTCCATTTCTCCATTGACCTCAGCTCAGTGTGTGTTCTCCTCCCCCGTTGTCTAATAGAATGTAAAATGGATTAAATAGTGCATGAAATTCATGGTTGTAAGGCCCAAGCTGCTAAAAAGCTGTGCCATCAGCCAATCCTTTTATTTCTCTTTAGTTTAAAATGGACTGCCAGACACATCTTCACCCATTGTTGGTTTGGAGGATGCATCCTTTCTTGACCAAATCTCACATTTTTCAGGAACATTTGAAAACCTGCTACTGTTTTTCCTGAGCATTCCTTTACTCTTATAGGAATGTTCAGCACTGACCGGTGCAGCTCACCTAAACTGATGGTCTTCAGTTATTGTGTTAGCTGAGTAGTCCTCACTGGAAAATTAGCAGATAGACAGCTCCTCATTGGTTACTACTGAGACAGACAGGTCCTTGCTGGTCACATCAGACAGACAGGTCCTCACTGGTCACTAATCAGACAGACAGGTCCTTAGTGGTCACTACTGAGACAGACAGGTCCTTACTGGTCACTACTGAGACAGACAGGTCCTCACTGGTCACTACTCAGGCAGACAGGGCCTCGCTGGTCACTGCTGAGACAGTTTTATTTCTCTTTAGTTTCAAATGGACTGCCAGACACATCTTCACCCATTGTTGGTTTGGAGGATGCATCCTTTCTTGACCAAATCTCACATTTTTCAGGAACATTTGAAAACCTGCTACTGTTTTTCCTGAGCATTCCTTTACTCTTATAGGAATGTTCAGCACTGACCGGTGCAGCTCACCTAAACTGATGGTCTTCAGTTACTGTGTTAGCTGAGTAGTCCTCACTGGGAAATTAGCAGATAGACAGCTCCTCATTGGTTACTACTGAGACAGACAGGTCCTTACTGGTCACTACTGAGACAGACAGGTCCTCACTGGTCACTACTCAGACAGACAGGTCCTCATTGGTCACTACTGAGACAGACGGGTCCTCACTGGTCACTCCTCAGACAGACAGATCCTTACTGGTCACTACTGAGACATACAGGTCCTTACTGGTCACTACTCTGACAGACAGGTCCTTGATGGTCACTAACTTAGACAGACAGGTCCTCACTGGTCACTAGTCAGACAGACAGGTCCTCACTGGTCACTACTGAGACAGACAGGTCCTCACTGGTCACTCCTCAGACAGACAGGTCCTTACTGGTCACTACTGAGACATACAGGTCCTTATTGGTCACTACTCAGACAGACAGGTCCTTACTGGTCATTACCTGAGACAGACAGGTCCTCACTAGTCACTAATCAGGCAGACAGGTTATTACTGGTCACTACTCAAATGGACAGATCCTCATTGGTCACTGCTCAGACAGACAGGTCCTTACTGGTCACTACTCTGACAGACAGGTCCTCACTGGTCACTGCTGAGACAGACAGGTCCTTACTGGTCACTACTCAGACAGACAGGTCCTTACTGGTCACTACTCAGGCAGACAGGGCCTCGCTGGTCACTGCTGAGACAGTTTTATTTCTCTTTAGTTTCAAATGGACTGCCAGACACATCTTCACCCATTGTTGGTTTGGAGGATGCTTCCTTTCTTGACCAAATCTCACATTTTTCAGGAACATTTGAAAACCTGCTACTGTTTTTCCTGAGCACAGCACTGACCGGTGCAGCTCACCAAAACTGATGGTCTTCAGTTATTGTGTTAGCTGAGTAGTCCTCACTGGAAAATTATCAGATAGACAGCTCCTCATTGGTTACTACTGAGACAGACAGGTCCTTGCTGGTCACATCAGACAGACAGGTCCTCACTGGTCACTAATCAGACAGACAGGTCCTTAGTGGTCACTACTGAGACAGACAGGTCCTTACTGGTCACTACTGAGACAGACAGGTCCTTACTGGTCACTACTGAGACAGACAGGTCCTCACTGGTCACTACTCAGACAGACAGGTCCTCACTGGTCACTCCTCAGACAGACAGATCCTTACTGGTCACTACTGAGACATACAGGTCCTTACTGGTCACTACTCAGACAGACAGGTCCTCACTGGTCACTACTGAGACAGACAGGTCCTCACTGGTCACTCCTCAGACAGACAGGTCCTTACTGGTCACTACTGAGACATACAGGTCCTTATTGGTCACTACTCAGACAGACAGGTCCTTACTGGTTATTAACTGAGACAGACAGGTCCTCACTAGTCACTAATCAGGCAGACAGGTCCTCACAGGTCCTCATTGGTCACTGCTCTGACAGACAGGTCCTTAGTGGTCACTACTCAGACAGACAGGTCCTTACTGGTCACTACTGAGACAGACAGGGCCTCGCTGGTCACTGCTGAGACAGACAGGTCCTCCCTAGTCACTACTCAGATAGACAGGTCCTCACGGGTCACATCAGACAGACAGGTCCTCACTGGTCACTAATCAGACAGACAGGTCCTTAGTGGTCACTACTGAGACAGACAGGTCCTTACTGGTCACTACTGAGACAGACAGGTCCTTACTGGTCACTACTGAGACAGACAGGTCCTCACTGGTCACTACTCAGACAGACAGGTCCTCACTGGTCACTCCTCAGACAGACAGATCCTTACTGGTCACTACTGAGACATACAGGTCCTTACTGGTCACTACTCAGACAGACAGGTCCTCACTGGTCACTACTGAGACAGACAGGTCCTCACTGGTCACTCCTCAGACAGACAGGTCCTTACTGGTCACTACTGAGACATACAGGTCCTTATTGGTCACTACTCAGACAGACAGGTCCTTACTGGTTATTAACTGAGACAGACAGGTCCTCACTAGTCACTAATCAGGCAGACAGGTCCTCACAGGTCCTCATTGGTCACTGCTCTGACAGACAGGTCCTTAGTGGTCACTACTCAGACAGACAGGTCCTTACTGGTCACTACTGAGACAGACAGGGCCTCGCTGGTCACTGCTGAGACAGACAGGTCCTCCCTAGTCACTACTCAGATAGACAGGTCCTCACGGGTCACATCAGACAGACAGGTCCTCATTGGTCGCTACTGAGACAGACAGATTATTGCTGGTCACATCAGACACATAGGTCCTCATTGGTCGCTACTGAGACAGACAGATCATTACTGGTCACATCAGACAGACAGGTCCTTACTGGTCACTACTCTGACAGACAGGTCCTTGCTGGTCACTACTCAAATGGACAGGTCCTCATTGTTCACCAATCAGACAGACAGGTCATCACTGGTCACATCAGACAGACAGGTCCTCACTGGTCACTACTGAGACAGACAGGTCCTTACTGGTCACTACTCAGACAGACAGGTCCTCACTAGTCACTAATCAGACAGGTCCTCACTGGTCACATCAGACAGACAGGTCCTTACTGGTCACTACTGAGACAGACGGGTCCTCACAGGTTACTGCTCAAACAGACAGGTCCTCATTGGTCACTACTCAGACAGACAGTTCCTCACTGGTGGCTGTGCACTCAGACTGTGTGAAATTCGGGTCCTCCTTTGGGTTGATGATGTGACACTCTTTCACAGGACATCTCCTTTCAGCTACGCCCTCAGGGACTGGTGCTACAGGTGTGTAAACCAACTGGATGCAGAGTGTGTGTGAATGTGGTGATGGTGATGATTTAGCATATGATGTTGATGCAGGTTTCCTCACTACAATTCTACATCTAGATAAAAATCATTATTTTGGTATAAAATGGACATGATTTTAAACAAAACTAAATAAATAAAAAAAAAACAAATCTTGTTGCATCCCTCCCTTTTCAGCAGCTGATTGGACACATTAAGAACAGTTCAGTTCAGCGTACTTCCAGGGATTTGAGTCCTCCTGTTTCGGTATCATGTATTGGTGTTAGCTTTACCCATTGTTTATTTTGTTTATTTTATTTGGATCCCCATTAGCTGTATAATAAGACACAGCTACTTGTTTTGGGGGCCGCACAAACAGAAGGAAAAAAGAAAGAAAAAACAAATGACTTGTCCATACAATATATAACATGGAAGATGTTACATGAAAGATGTTTCTGCTATGTACTGTATAGACAGGAACAATTGCATTTATCCAATTCCATAAACTAGAAGAGAAGTACATTTTAGACAATTCCCTTCTTTGAAAAAATGTTAATACTGATAAATACAATGAAGGCCCTCAGTGACATCACTGTGTAAAGTGCTGCTATCAGCTTCTGCAGTGTTGATATCTTTGTGCAGTGTTCATATCTTTGTGCAGTGTTGATATCTTTGTGCAGTGATCATATCTTCATGCAGTGTTGATATCTTTGTGCAGTGCTGATAACTTTGTGCAGTGCTGATGTTTTTGTGCAGTGTTGATATCTTTGTGCTTTGCTGATATCTTTATGCAGTGCTGATATCTTTGTGAAGTGCTGATATCTTTGTGCAGTGTTGATATCTTTGTGCAGTGCTGATATCATTGTGCAGTGCTGATATCTTTGTGCTATGCTGATATCTTTGTGAAGTGCAGATATTGTTGTGCAGTGTTGATATCTTTGTGCAGTGCTGAGATTTTTGTGCAGTGCTCATATCTTTGTGCAGTGCTGATATATTTGTGCAGTGTTGATATCTCTGTGCAGTGTTGATATCTTTGTGCAGTGCTGATAACTTTGTGCAGTGTTGATATCTTTGTGCTGTGCTGATATCTTCATGCAGTGTTGATATCTTTGTGCAGTGCTGATAACTTTGTGTAGTGCTGATGTTTTTGTGCAGTGTTGATATCTTTGTGCAGTGCTGACATCTTTGTGCTTTGCTGATATATTTATGCAGTGCTGATATCTTTGTGCAGTGCTGATAACTTTGTGCAGTGTTAATATCTTTGTGCAGTGCTGATATCATTGTGCAGTGCTGTTATCTTTGTGCTATGCTGATATCTTTGTGAAGTGCAGATATTGTTGTGCAGTGTTGATATCTTTGTGCAGTGCTGAGATTTTTGTGCAGTGTTGATATCTTTGTGCAGTGCTGATATCTTTGTGCAGTGTTGATATCTTTGTGCAGTGCTGATATCTTTGTGCTGTGCTGATATATTTATGCAGTGCTGATATATTTGTGCAGTACTGATATATTTGTGCAGAGCTGATATCTTTGTGCAGTGTTGATATCTTTGTGCAGAGCTGATTTGTGAATGTACTAATCGGGACCCCCTCTGCCCTTGTGCAGTTAGCATATTCTGCCACTTTTTCTCCATGTTCTGCTGTGCTTCTCAACATGGCCTGCCCTTGTTTGTTGTGAGCATGTGGTGGCTCTGTGATGAATGTATGGTGATGGTGTCAGTGATCCTGGAGATTCAGATAGGACACGTAATGCTGGAGGATGGCTGCTTTCCTTCAGAAAATGAGCCTTGTGGCTTTGGTGAAGGTTTTTGTATTGTTGCTTGTTGTCACAGTCCAAGATTCTCTTGACAAAGTGTATAGGGAGCCTCCCACCATGCAATAAAACAGACCACTGCACAATAAGACTCAGCATGTACATTTCTATGCCTTCCTGTTGACATGAAGCTTATAACTGTAATTACTCTGAAGAAAAGACTTCCCCTCCCTGAGGGTGTCATTTGGGGCTGCTTAACTCACTCCTGCTGTAAGTCAGACAAGGAATCCTTTGAGTAGTGACTGTCCATCTGTCACAAAAGCTCAGTCCCTCTTGCCTGCAGCCTTCGGGGCACAGGCTGAAGAAAACGCCATTTTAGAGCATTGGATGTGAGGGCAGGAGGGGGTTAGAGGCAACACACGTTGGACTTGTATCATAAAAAAGAAAATGGAACAAAATGTTTTTCCCCCCCAGCCTTTTTGTAACTCTGGGGGTTTTTTAATCATGGCTAACCCATGCCTTTCTGTGCCCAGTGAACTGAAGCCCAGAGTGCGGTCAGGGATTAGATGCCAAGCTTTTTTTCTGTGGAATCAAAGCCCTCAAAAACTGCTTAGCATTTTATACAAGCCCTGGCAAAATACCAGACTAGAAGCACTGACTGTCTCACCTACATCCAGCCCCAAGAATTATTTCTTTCTCAATTAATAACTTTCATCAGAAGTCTCTCCTGGGATTTAGGAGGTGTAAAATGTTTCTCCATCTCATTGGTGTTTAGTCAAGAGAGTGGGCTACAGTAGAACTAATCTAATTTCCCTTTTTTCTCCTCAGGAGGGGAGTGGGGCTAAATCAAAAATGGTGTCTTCACAGAAGCTTTCCCCAAAATGGTGTTTTCTGGACTGTGAGTATAGCTTGCCACGCTGTCCACACATGGCTGTTCACACCACACAATTCCCTTAACCATCCTGTAATGTATGTGGGCTTACACCTCAAGGTCACAGGAAGTGATTGGAACTGGAAGGTTAATTCTCAGAAATCGGGCATTGGCTGGACGAAGGGCATGTTGCTACCCAGAGTTCTGTATGGGTTTATTCTCAGAGAGCTGGTCCCTGCTAGCCCTGACTGAGTCAAGCTGGCTTGCTTTATCTGTCTACAATAGGTATCACACACAAACATGCTACTCAAATATCCCAAACTGGGTGGGGTCGTTATTAACATGGTTTTTAAAAAAGACCTCCAGACCTGAGGAGATTCACAGGACCCTGCTGGTCATTCAGGTTTTAGTTGTATCACGGTGAAATCTGCAGTAGTTTTATTAGATAAATTGGGCAAGATCCTGGTTCAGCATGATTCAATTTAATTAAAGATAATTATGCAACACTTTTTCATTTTTGATGACATCAACAGGACTTGTACCAGTGTGGAATTAGGTCTGCCAATTCAATTAAAACACGTTCCATTAAAC
This sequence comes from Anguilla rostrata, assembly GCF_018555375.3. Lineage (NCBI taxonomy): Eukaryota > Metazoa > Chordata > Actinopteri > Anguilliformes > Anguillidae > Anguilla > Anguilla rostrata. The sequence continues at coordinate 550,405 of NC_057948.1, forward strand.
CAGCCATTTCTGTATTAAAAGAGATAGTTTGATCAACAGCCTTGATACAAACAGTATTTATGAACAGTACATAAAAACAAGAATTTTGTGATTAAATTATTTTGATTATTATTCTGACTTAAATTAAAAAAGAAAATTAAAAACTGAGGTTTAATTCTAGTTTTTGTTCATTGTCAGATTTTTACTGTGTAATATATGTCCTTAATTGGATGAGCAGTCAAACTGCTACCAGTTCTGTACGTAAGCCAGCTTGCTGAAACATGCTTCAGCCATAAATCCTGACTCATTCTGGTAGTCATTTGGCATGGAATTTACCCATGCTAGGACCATCAGGGGTAAAGTTCCATCCTTGGGCATCAGTGACTATTGAAATCATTGACATTTCAGAACAGAGCAGGAGTTGTCAAGAATTACTCTATATATTTCTCTTGATGTCAGCTTAATTTAAGGTGCCAAAGCTGTTCTTTGCCCTAAACTCAATTTTAGCCAAGTGGATTTTGCATTGTTTTTATACCCGTACTAAAATAATCTCAGATTTCCTAAATGGGTTTGTTTTTTTAGGAAGCCTTATTTATGTTCCCATGGAAGCATTATGTTTTGGCACCAGCGTTTGCATTAGATCAGGAAAATATGAAGACAGAAGCCTTTCTGCAGTGTTCTAGAGCTTCTGCTCGTATGAATCCAGTGTGGTTGGCCTGCCAATCACCCAAAATCCTCTGCTCTTGTGTAGCCAGTGTGGATGGCCTTCCAATCACCCAAAATCCTCTGCTCTTGTGTAGCCAGTGTGGATGGGCTTCCAATCACCCAAAATCCTCTGCTCTTGTGTAGCCAGTGTGGATGGCCTTCCAATCACCCAAAATCCTCTGCTCTTGTGTAGCCAGTGTGGATGGGCTTCCAATCACCCAAAATCCTCCAGCTGCCTGAATGCTCCAGATTCCGCCTCACAAAGGTGCTTGCACTCGCCTTAAAGACGAGCTTATTACCGCCCAGCCTCAAACAGGCTTATTACCGCCCAGCCTCAAACAGGCTTATTACCGCCCAGCCTCAGACAGGCTTATTACCGCCCAGCCTCAAACAGGCTTATTACCGCCCAGCCTCAAACAGGCTTATTACCGCCCAGCCTCAGACAGGCTTATTACCGCCCAGCCTCAGACAGGCTTATTACCGCCCAGCCTCAGACAGGCTTATTACCGCCCAGCCTCAGACAGGCTTATTACCGCCCAGCCTCAGACAGGCTTATTACCGCCCAGCCTCAAACAGGCTTATTACCGCCCAGCCTCAGACAGGCTTATTACCGCCCAGCCTCAAACAGGCTTATTACCGCCCAGCCTCAAACAGACTTATTACCGCCCAGCCTCAAACAGGCTTATTACCGCCAGCCTCAAACAGGCTATTACCGCCCAGCCTCAGACAGCTTATTACCGCCCAGCCTCAAACAGGCTTATTACCACCCAGCCTCAGACAGGCTTATTACCGCCCAGCCTCAGACAGGCTTATTACCGCCCAGCCTCAGACAGGCTTATTACCGCCCAGCCTCAAACAGGCTTATTACCGCCCAGCCTCAGACAGGCTTATTACCGCCCAGCCTCAAACAGGCTTATTACCACCCAGCCTCAGACAGGCTTATTACCGCCCAGCCTCAGACAGGCTTATTACCGCCCAGCCTCAGACAGGCTTATTACCGCCCAGCCTCAAACAGGCTTATTACCGCCCAGCCTCAAACAGGCTTATTACCGCCCAGCCTCAGACAGGCTTATTACCGCCCAGCCTCAAACAGGCTTATTACCGCCCAGCCTCAGACAGGCTTATTACCGCCCAGCCTCAGACAGGCTTATTACCGCCCAGCCTCAGACAGGCTTATTACCGCTAGGCCTAGGACACATCTTACCCAGTTTACTGCCAGCTCTCTGGGAATTGATTAAACTAATTATGAAAGAATGAATCTAAATATCAGACAAGTTAGGAGATTCAAAACTGAGTGATTTATTGGCGAGAGGTACAGAGCAGACAGTGATGATGGAGAGGGGCGAGACAGGAACAGTTTGGGAGGAGACGGGGCGCAGGTGCGTGGCCGGGTGCAGGAGCTGGTTCGGACGGAACGGCGCAGGGCGGATCGTGGCAGGGAGCTGGCTGGAGTCGGACCGGAGACGGAGCCGTCACAGGGCTGGCAAGATGAGGACTGGACTAGACCGGACCGGACTGGACCGGACAGGGCTGGACTGGATCGGACTGGACTGGACTGGGAGGCCGGCGAAGGGCGAGTTGGATCCGGCGAGCTAAACTAAGACGGTAGACGGGACAAAGACAGGACCGGGAACAACCATGAGGACAGGACTACGAACAGGACAGGTGACAAACATTCAACAAGACAGGGAGTGGACCGTAACTGGCAGTGAAGGGGAAGCAGGCAGGTGCACAGATCTGAGAAAGAGAACAGAAAAGCACAGGATTACTTTAAGCGAATTTCGGGGAGCCAACGTGGAGTAGGTATCAGATGGGCTGAGAAAACGACCTGGCGAAGATCTGTGGGTGAGCCGAGAATAAATGCAGGAGAGGAAGCGTGCGGAATGTGTACAGGTGAGTAACATTAACCTAGATGCCGGGGCTGAGGGCGAGAGTCCGCCTACACTGCAACAGAGAACAAAGATCGTACAAGAAAAGACAAGATACGTGATGCTAACAAAACATGAGAAACACAAGGGATATGACAAAATAAGCATTTCATCTCTATCAATGGGAGCATCACCACATTCACAGATGTCTCAAAGCTCCCAGGAAGGTGAGATCAGTGCTGCTTTATGAAAGTATTAAAGCGTGATGGTCACAGCAGAACACTAACCATTTCTCCCTGCTGATTTCCACTTGAGCCCTTCTGTCGACAGCGACCCGTCATTGCCCAATAAATGCAGGCATAACAACATGCCCTGTGTCCTTTATTTGGGTTGGTGTCATTTGGGTGTGGTCCAGAGGAGTGTACGGTTGCTTCGTTATTGATTCTCCTCTGTGTCAGGTGGACGTTGATTTCTGTCTTCTGTTGATTTCTGCATCAACTAATTGGAGTCAATTAGCTAATTAGCTCTACACAACAATGCCTGTTCACTTGTAAATAATTTTATAGTAAAACTGTTTGTGTAGAAGACAACATTAGTCTTTTGTGAGCTTGTCAAAGCTAAAATGTGGGATGATTGGCACATCTTCTCCCTTATTTTCTTCGTCTGACGTGCACCCCCTGCAGGCCACAGACAGTGAGCGGCAAACCAAAGCATTCCAAGGGGCCGATATTGTAGAATTCATTCATAAATGCATTTGTGAGTGTGCTCATATTGTATTCCTAATTAATATATGCATCACAATTTTTTTTTTGCCTCCATGAGCACAAATAATATTTGACTTTCAGTTCTCATCCTCTAGGTGTCACTGTAGGCAGTCAATCAGGAGCAATTGGGGAAGCAGTTAAAGGAACACCACCAGTTGTATAATTAAGATGCAACTGAAGGGCTTGTAAATGCAGATCTCTATCCAATCCATGGGGGTCCAGTTTTATCCAGGACTGTTGTGTTTGCATGTTTTTATTCTAGCCCAGCAGTGGAACACCTGATTCAGTTAATCAAGCAAGGTCTTGTGTAAAGAATAGGATTAGCTTTTAGTTGAATCAGGTGTTGTTGTTCTGGAGTAGAACAGAAACCTGCGCCTAAACTGGCCCTTGTTGTTTTAGACTTGACACCCCTGTGGAAACGGAATGAAACGGAACTGAGATGATTAAGGTACATAAATATATTTACTAGCTTCGGAATGCTGCTCTCTTGCTGTTGGGGGAAGGAACTACAGGTTTTTTTTTAAGTTTATAAAACCTGTACCCTCAGGTAGGTGTGATAATTCTGCAGATAGGGCTCATGCTGACTCATACACCTGGGGTTATTACGAGGATGACAGTGGGTCCTGTGTGCATGTGGAAATCCCCTTAAAAAAGCAGCGGCCCCGCAGCAGGGCAGGCTGGTTCAGCTCGGCTCGACTCAACTCCCCGGGTACAGAGAGAAATGCCTGCCTGGCCCGCACAACGTACTGTGGACGTGTCCGACCTGACCCAATAGACCACCGTATCCGACCTGACCCAACAGGCCACCGGGTCCGACCTGACCCAGCGGGCCACCGTATCCGACCTGACCCAACGGGCCACCGTGTCAGACCTGACCCAACGGGCCACTGTGTCCGACCTGAACCAACGGACCACTGTGTCCGACCTGACCCAACGGGCCACCGTGTCCGACCTGACCCAACGGCGAACCATGTCTGACCTGACCCAACGGGCCACCGTGTCCAACCTGACCCAACGGGCCATCGTGTCCGACCTGGCCCAACGGGCCATCGTGTCCGACCTGACCCAACGGGCCAAAACGGGTAAAATTTTTTTTAAAAAGAACTCTGCAGTGGAAAGAAATTAACACTCTAGCAATGACAAGAAGTCTCTTATTTTGGTTTTGAAAAGCTCATAAATAAAAACTGTTCTTGTGTCCCTATGTAAAATGTTTTACTATAGTCTAATGTCTGTAATTTATTATAGCCTATAATTTACATCTTCAGCTGTTCGGCTTCTCAGTAAAACAAACAGAGATCTCCTAACACCTGCCCTGGCCTCACTGCATTAGCTTCCAGATTCTTTGAGCTTTGATTTGAAGAAGACCTTACTCATCACTTTTAAGGCAAATCTTGGTCTAGCCCCAGAATGCATTGCAAATATCAAAAGTACGTACCTTAGAGCCTCAACTAAAGATCTCCTCTCTGTCCCAGATGCAAATTTTAAATCAACAAGAAGCAAGGTTCCATCCATCCATCCCTTATCATTATCTAACCTGCTTATTCCTGGTCATGATTATTGATAAATAGACTGCATTTATATAGCGCTTTTATCCAAAGCGCTTTACAATTGATGCCTCGCGTTCACCAGAGCAATTAGGGGTCAGGTGTCTTTCTCAGAGACACTTCGACATGCCCAGGGCGGGGAATTGAACCGGCAACCCTCCGACTACCAGACAAGCGCTCTTACCTCCTGAGCTATGGGGGAGGGGATGGGGGATTATATAAAAATGTCTAACTCTGTTGTCTTTTAAGTCACATTTTTAAATTGCTCATTACCTTATTTAACTTTTTTAATTAGGTTATGTGCAGTATGACTGTTGCATTTCTTTATCTTGTCTCTACTTTTATGGTGTAAAGTGCTTTGTGTGCCATGAAAGAAAAACACTCTACAAATAATATTGTTTAAATAGTATTTTATTGCCAGGCAAAGTTTGACTTCCTTAAGGCTCAGCATGCTGCCATCTGTAGAAAGAAAATCTCTACATTCTGTCCTAACCCAAAACCAAACCCTAACCTTCTAAGTGCTGCATTCTCCCCTAACCCAAAACCGAACCCTAACCGTTTGAATGCTGCATTATCCCCTAACCCAAAACCGAACCCTAACCTTCTGAATGCTGCGTTCTCCCCTAACCCAAAACCAAACCCCAACCCTCTGAATGCTGCATTATCCCCTAACCCAAAACCTAACCCTAACCTTCTAAGTGCTGCGTTCTCCCATGTAAACGCTCACAGAGCATTATCTGAGACCAGAACCTTCTGAGACCGGAACTTTCTGAGACCAGAACCTTCTGGAATGTGTTTCACTTCACTTTGAAGCTCAGTAAGGCCTGTTCATTGAGTGGCAGGAGCAGATACTGATAACCACTCCCACTGAAGCCTCTGCTCTTCGTCCGGGGGAAAGATAGCAGCTCCTTGAGATCCAGCATGCTCTCTCTAACACAAGGAGAGCTGCTCAGTTCCTGGAGGGCCAGTGTGTGCACACATTTTCATATCCACCAATTACCCCTGGCTCAGTTAGCTCATTCACTCAATTAATTAACATTGCCAGTTTGCTCATAGATTGGACCACAATACATGTGGCTGAACTCAGACAATACACATGCTGTGGCTCGCAGCTCCATGATTAGGAGCAGACGTTGGCAGGAGATCCGTAAGTAGATCCGAGCCCCTTTCCCGTGTCCTGCTCTAACACACCCACCATCCCCCTGCTGAACGGTGTTTCGCGGCGGCTCGCCACCGGCTGGAGAGGTCGGCCATGGGACGTCCGGTCTCATCACAGCCGTCCTGCGTTTACCGTGTGGAGAGCGGGCTGGCACGCTAGGCGTGGTGGTGGATCGTCCTGAAGCATTTTTCTGGATTCCCCATTCAGACTCCTTATTAACCGCACCATCGATCACAAGCGCTGCTGTGCATGCAGTCACCCAGTTCTTTTCACTCAAACTCTCATGCGGCCAGTTGCGTTGGCATGCGTACCGCTCTGATGACCTCACAGATGCGGTAATGGGCTCCGGTCATTCGGTCAATGTCTGGCACTGCCGCCAGAGTCTGGCAGGAACAGGCCAATCTGGTGGGAGATCTGTGATGGCTCCTCAGTCCGCACTGCAGCACTATGCCAAACCAGAGTCATTCAGGGACTTCATGCCATATGACTTATTGATCTGTTGACAGAGATGGAATTCACTGCTTTGCCAGTTATTCCTCTTAAAATCAAGTCTCTGTTAGATAAAGTCAAAGTCAGTTCCACCTACTAGGCTTGACTGGAAACATTTGAGACTTCCTTTAATATTATAGAAAATGTGAATATTGTTGCTTAGAATTTTTTTTTTTTGTAGGATTATGCTTGGTTTTCATGTACATGATTCTATTTAGTATGAAGGTATCTGTTTATGTCTCTATATCCCATTTTGCGCATAGCCAGGATAACGATTTCTGCATGAGGTCGTTCAACCGTCGGCATCGATGTCTGGCGACCAACCCAACTGCTTGGGAATGGTGGCATCAATTGTAGCGCTTTGATAAAGGCTATAATCGCCATTTACCATTTACCATGTCTTGTTTTCAGCTACAACAGCTGATCGGTTTTACAGAATTGACCGAGCACAGGTACGTCTGATTTTCCAAAGCAAATATTAGTTAACTGATATTTAACGGATATATAAACTGTTGTCTACAATACAATTACTCTTTTAAATGTATATCTCATTGCATGTTTCCAACTAGGGTTGTGTTTGAATACGATAAATAACTTTGAGAACATTTGTGATTGTGGTTACTGTTACACAGATCCATTTTGGGAAACTTTAAGGCCTTGATTTTGGCATAATCTTTGCTTTTTATCATTGATGATGTGCTGCTGAAATGGCTGAAAGAAAAGATCCAGTCCCTCAAATAATGGCTCTCCCCCCTTGGCCCCCTAAGTTTATAGAGGAAAAATGGAGAGGCTTGCTTCTTCTGACCAAGTCTCTGTCATTGTTTGATATGAATAGACATGTTATTTGTGAAAGTAGATATGCACAAATGTTGTTATTGGTTAAAGTAGATATGAGCAGATTTCACTGATTGAAGAAGATATGAGCAGTTGTTTCAATTGGTTGAAGTGGATATGAGCAGTTGTTTCCATTGGTTGCAGTAGATGTACCGATTATTATTATTTTAAGTGTATATGAGCAGATGTTATTGGTTGATGTTTTGTGTGTTTCATGAGGTCAGAAGGGACAGGACCTGATGGTTGCAAGTGAGAGTCTGTAGTCACTGTAGTTACGAAAGTGCTGTGAAACCATGAAAGTGCCAAACAAGGCGGGGAATATTGCAGATGGCGACCGTGCCCTCTGACCATCGCCTCACGCTCTGTGGAATTTCCATTGCTAAATCCCAGGAACACTTGAACTACGTGATGGAGATCTCACAGGAAGAACTTTTTATCCTGGACCCCGAGCTGGTCGTCACGGAGACCATGGGCACCTCCCCGGGCATGCCTGACCTGGTGGACTCTTCCGGAGAGTGCCAGGCCACGACGCGGCAGTTTGCCTTCCCATCATCCTCCTGTTCTCCACCCACCTCCCCGATCCCGAGGTAAGACCTCAACTTTTCACTGACCTTCCAACGGTAAAGTTTCCCTCTCCAAATGTTAGTACGGACACTATAAATAAAAATAAAGATAAAAGTGTCACCCATTTGTTCTGCTTGGTCTAGCAATGACGCTGTAAAATAGTTGCTTTTCTGAATTTTACTGCCACACATTAAACACTTGGAAGGATTCACTTTTTCTATTAAGTTTCATTTTAGTCTTACCCTCCTCATTATTTAAAAATGATCAGATGTTTAATTTCTCATGTTTTAAAGTGTAACCTAAGTAAAAGCCACATTTTATGCTGAGTCATCAGTGCTCAGCATTGATAATTAGCGAGTCTATACTGCAGTGTTCCTACAGTGTGGTCTTTGGTAGTAATCAGCATAGGAACGTCCGGCTTCATTTGAATTTAATTATGGTGATATAAACCTCGGGTGGAATCTTTTCTTTGATGCACACTTGATACAGCAATAAAGCTGTCTCCAGAGGATGTGGTTCACTGATTTTGCACCGCTGAATTATGGGTGATTCTTGGAGAAGGAACATGTGGATCTTTACTTCCCCAGTGCATTTCCCATCAGCTCAGTTAATCATGTCCACCTCTGGCCAGACTCTGTCAGAACCCCTGAAGACCCCACATACTTGGAGCACTCACTGTCCGTACCCCACAAAGGTCTGAGTACAGTCAGTAGAACAAGGGGACAGAGGTGGACACAATAAAGGCAAACTAAAGTATTCTATTGATATGAGGGACAATAGAATGGGGATAGACTGGTTATGATGCTGGAAAAATAAAAACAAAAGGAAGTCCACAAATCATGGAATGCATTGGTTAGAATAACTAAAACAGCAGTGACGGTGAGTGCTGGTTATTATCTGGCTGTGCTTCTTTATGGGAACCAAAACATATCCGCCCATTACTACTGGAACTGTTCTATTAGGTGTTAAAGTGAAAAAAGAAATCCGCTCACTTTTCTCCATATGATTAAGACATTTTTTTATTTGAAAATGAGCGACATGCGTCCGCAGTGTCACCCTACACCCCGATGAAGGCATTCTGCTGAAGCATGCTGGTGAAATGGAAAAAAAAATTATCTCGTGGAGAGAATTGTGCAACTTTCATTTTCATTATTCTCTTTCATTAATGATCATTAAAAAAAGCACAGAGAGGAGTGAGTGAAGCCAGGTGAGAGTAGCACAATGATCAGTGAGAGGAGTAGAGTGAGAGGCTTGGCCCTGCTTGAAACAGAATATCTAACCCTTTAAGATGTGAGATCACAAATCAAATGTAATTAGAATGTTCTTAACTGAAAATTTTAATGCTAAAGTATGAATCACTACTGTTAGCTTAGAGCAATGGAGTTCTTGAACACTGACTTAGAATTGTGAAAAACATTCCAAAAACCTACACTTCAAAGGGCTTATAAAAGGCCTGTTTGGACCACTGCAGACAATGATGAGGATGAGGGTCTGGCCATGGTCTGTTCTGTTGTGGCTGTGTGTTACCATGCCACACATCAGAGTCTGCATGAACCTAGGCCTGCAGTAGTCCTGCCAGCCAATCAGCACTACACACCATACGCAGTCACCCAATCAGCACAGCGCACTACACATAATCGCCATATCAGCTGGCACTGTGAGCATTCAGTGCAGCATGTTTCAGTTTCTAAAACACTTTGTAACATTCTTTTCATTTTGTGCACAACCCAGATCTGACTGATTTGTCATTATTAGAAAGTCTGCTGAACTTTGATGAACCTTGTTAAGCTTTTGAAGTCTGGCAAGTTGACAGTGCTTTTGGCTTGGTTTCAAGGAGATGGTGAGACAATTCAGGACATCTATGGACAGCCAGGCCTGCTCTGAGTTATGATTGTCTGCCCTGATCACATGGTACCTGGGGTGCCAGAAGGGGGGTTTTTAAACCTTGAAAAAAAAATCTGTGATTCAGACGCCATATTGGCCAGAGTTCTCGTCTATGAGATGACCAGTCTTTGAGTAAATTCCATGCTGGCCAGAGTTCTGGTCTGTGGGAGGAGCAGTATCCAAGGTTCTGGTTATCAGTCGAAGAGATGTTTGCACATTTAGCAGTAAGATTGATGGTATTTTCATTTTCAAGTCAAGGCACTGATCTCATTTGTAAAAAGCCTTGTGTACATTTTATTTAGAGAGAGAGAGAGTGAGAGAGATATGAATACATTCACTGCACTGAATTAGACCGGATTTATTCAATGGTCAACAATGGACCAAGGGTATCACAATGAATTGCCTACTCTACAGCTGACAGGGTTCGTACGGTCATGAAAAACCTGGAAAAGTCATTGAAATTTAAAATGCAATTTCCAGGCCCTTGAAAAGTTATGGAAAATAATATATTTTTGAAAGGTTTTGGAAAAGTAATGGAAATATAGCTAAAGTTGCATCATAGTGTGTATAGTAATAAAACGTAAATTGACCAGTAACCTTCGCGGTATTTTGGTGGTGTGAGAAGTTAATTTGGTCCGGCTCAGTCTGTTTACAGGCACGCCTCTGCTGAAGAAGCAGTTAGTAAACGTAGTCCCTACTGTGCCGACAATATGCCAGGGAAGTGCAGCTTCAATAATATATCAGGGCTCGAAATTAACTTTTTTACTTGGTAGCACTGGTGCTCCCAACTTCAAAAACTTAGGAACACCCACCGAATTGTAAGGAGCACCAACAATATACGCAATAGATTTTTTATTGATAAAAAACGACAATATAACAGTACGGTTTACAAGTAACTGTTAAACTGTCACGCATAAAATGTGTCGACTCTTCAAGGAATTGCGTGTTATGCATTCAAACGACAAAGCGCGTCACATTAATACCGCTAATTAAATCAACCGCCAGTAAACTGCATCGGAGAAATTAGCTGGGTCGCTACACAAAACGTCCGCTTCAACTTTTCAGCTTTCGATAACGCCAATAAATTGAACATACACTTTTGTCTTCAGGTAACATTAGTTAACGCGTTAGCTCTCTGTGTCGCGTGACAGTGGAGTGCAGCGAAAGGGAGTGATTGAAGGCTAATATTAACCAATTTTAAATCAGCATTAAAGGTAAGAATGTCAAGCTCGCGATTGGTTAGAAGGGTCACCGTCAGCTCACAAGGGACATTCTGAGTGTACTAACTAGCGAATGTACAGAGAAAGAGATGTTCGACTGGAAAAAAAAGAAGAAAAAAAAGGTCGCACCAGAACAATTATTTGCACTCGCACAAATGCTCCCAATTATATTTTGAGGTCGCACAGATTAAATTTCGGGAGCAATTTCGATCCCTTTTTGAGACCTGTATCTAAGTCTGGTGTTTAGTTTTTTTTTTATTGCTAAGACACATTTAATGAAACAATTCCCCTTTTTCTCAGAACTATTAACACAATCCCAAAACTACACATCAATCAGCACAAACCTCAAACATCCATGCCAAACTCAAATGCCAATCTTCTCAAAAACATATACTCTTCCATCAAAATTAAACTTTGCCTTCAAATGGCACACACAAGCCATCGAAAACACAGACAATGTAGATTACCCATAACACACCAGTGAGATAAATTCAAAGCACTAATGCAAAAACCTTTTATAGCAGTGCGTCAGGAGTTATTTTCTCCTGGTTATTCTACTTATTTTATGGTTTTCAGATTTTGATCTTTGTAATGCTACACTCCTAACAAATGAGGGAGTGTGCAAATTTCCAAATATTTTATTTGTAGTACTGAAAAGTGATGCTGAGTGAAAAGTACTGTACAGTAACCACAACACAGCTGAAGGAACAAAAAAGTAGTATTTTCAAAGGAGAGTAGCATTCATAAAATAATGCATATGCAAAAAAATAATGTATATGCAGCACTATAAACAAAAATAGCAATACAATCTAAAGAACATATAGTCTGTAAATACACTTCAACATTACATAGCATATCCTCTCACAGTAGTACAGCAGATACAATATGTAACATTACAGTAAATTATAGTACCTGTTTTCTTGTCTGAAAGTATGGACAATGGATGCCCCTGTGAAATGATTCAAGTTTGGCTGAACTCTCTGTCCAGCTTCCCTCATCATCATACCATGTACCAGCACATGGTCAATCAAGGTGGCACGTATTTCGTCTGGGACAAATTGTCTCCTGCCTCTTCGTCTCCTTTGTCTTCATGATCTTTGGACAGCTTGTCCATTTTGAGGATCCATTGTTCAAAAGCACACAGACACAAACTGTGGCCCTATTTATTGATCCAGAGATTGTGACCGGTGTGTAAACAATTTTGCTGCCAAGTGTTTGCATCTAGAGAAAGGTGTGTTACCTGAGTTTAGGTTGTGATGACTTGAGTTAACTGTTTTGACTACTAGTGTTTTTTGCATGAGCACAGTGTGTAACCAGTGATTCATGTGAGCATTTGTTTGTAGAGATTTGCAGAAAAAGTTCAACAATTTGCAGCATGTGTTAAAACAAGTGAAAAGTGTTTATAGTTTTGAGAGATGTGTTGGTCCTCTGAGAACTGAAGTAATAATTTGGGAGTTTTTGCTAAAAGAACCAGTTTTAGTGTGTTAGCAATCGAGAAAAACTGTATTTGTTTTAGAGAGGCACCATATGTTTCAGATGCAGACCTAATTTTACTTAATGTTATTTATTTATTTATTGACCTTTCAGCATTATTACAGGTTCATAAAGACAGTTGTCATTAAAAACACTGAATTATTTTGCTGTTACAATAAAACATCAATACTAAGTAGACAAAAGATTTTAAATATTGCAATTATCTAAGTTAAGATCTAATCTCGTATCCAAAATTAAAATTTAAAATCCGCTGTCATTTAGGATCTGCACATATAGGGGATTCGTGATCTCCTGTATCTCTCAGTTCGACATCTTGGGATGGCCAGTTTGTTTGAGTTCCTTGTCTGACGACCTGTGAGCTCCTCCCTGAGGGGGGGTAGCCAGTCACTGAAGTTGGACTTTAGCAGCTTTCTGGCAAAGCCAAGACACAGTTGAGTGCATCTCTCTGATAGAGTGCACAATCCGAGAGTGCAGAGAGCCTCTGGGTACCCTGAGTACCTCTGGCCAAGTATGATTTTACAAGCCCGTTTCTGCGTGCTTTCCAGCCTTTTAGCCTGGTCTGTAGTCAGGGAACTGTGCCAGACAGGGACTGCATACTCCAGCACTGGGCGTAAGTAGCCTGTGTAGATGGAAACCAGTTTGGGTCTTGGACACCAAATTTCTTCAGGCGACGCAGAGCAAAAAGCTTCCTGTTCGCTGAGGTCAGCATGTGGTCCACCTGACTGTCCCAATGCAAATTACTCTGGATGGTGACCCCCAGGATCTTGACAGTGTCACAGACTTCCAGGATGTTCTGGTCAATGGAGAGAGTCGGCAGGGCGGGTGGATGCCTCATGTGGGTGACATGTAAAACTTACATTACATGGAGGGTCCAGGGTAATTGGAGCTGTTACAATAAATAATTCTAAATCGTCCCACTGAGATAAAGTTATTTGTTTTGGTCATGGAAATTCAGTTAAAGGTTGTGGAGAAGTCATGGAAAAGTCATTGAAAATCATTGGTGAAAAAGTGTATGAACCCTGAGCTGAACATTAACCTGGAGAAATGAAATGTACAACAGTGCTGTTTTACGTCATAGCATGCTTACGCTAGTCCCCCAATGTGGACGAGTGTTTGTCTGTATGCTGACAGATGTCTCTGAGGGTGGTGTATTCCGTAAAGAGTTTACACTGGGTTCTGCCTGCAGGAGAAGACGATGGTGAATGAATGTTTGTTTCATGTTTTCAGGGACTAATATAATTAAGAGCAGAAGGGAAGACTGCTCTTAGAAGCAGCTGCTCAGGTGTACAAGAAGATTGCATTCAAAGGCAGAATGGAGAGAACAGGAAGGGCGTCTGTTTAAACACATTTACATGTATTTACAAGGCTTTAAAGATGCATTTTTTTTTTAGCTTGGCCAATTTTTCACAGTTTTAAGCCTTTTTCAGTCACAGAATGGTGTGCGGTGGAAGCAGTGAATTAAGCAGTGTTGTCAGCAAAACAATTTCCGGGTGCTGTGGCCCGAACCCGCCATTACCGTGGCGACGGAGGCACTCCGTATTTACCCCGCTGATTACTGTTATTTTTACTGGATTTAGAAAGAGAGGGGCAGGAGGAGGAGGGAGGGGTCAGACGGTGGGAGGTGAGGAGGGGGTAGCCGAAGTCCCGGAAAGCAAAGGCGACGTGGCTCGGTTCTGAAACCTTGGTCCAAAGTTAGAACAGCCTGAAGACAGAGAGAACAGGGCTGGGGGGTGCGGCTCATGCTCCCCCATGCTGCACATGCCCTGATGTCTGAGTATAGGGGTGTGAATCATGTTCGTGGAGGGCTGTATTCAGTTTTAGGCTGAAAATTGTTGATTAGTCCTTCAGATATTTACACAAACTCCCGGGTCCTGTCACAGACTGTCAGTAACATTGCAGAGGCTTTTCTCCTCTGTTCAGATCCACTCAATGCACTGTGTTCAGATCTACTTAACACACTGTGTTCAGATACACTCAACACAATGTGTTCAGTAAACCCCACATGCTGCCTCTGACTGGACTAGTATCCCACCCCCGACACCCACATTTAGGTCTGTGTGAGGGAACAGACAGAAATTTTCAATATCTGTCTTCTGTCTTTATTCTCACATTCAGAGATTTATTGAAGCAAATGAAAAATATTCTGGCATGATTTTGATGCATTTTGAATATTTTTTTTTTAAATATAAATAGGGAGCTCCAAATGCCACCAAATCAAAATGTGTTTTGTTGGGTAGCCTTTAGGTGGTGTGTGTAAGAATCCCCCCCGATACACCAAACAGCGAAGTATCTGGGTGGCGGAGGGCCCCAGGTTGTCTGCCTGTGCTACTGAAAGAGAATTTAATGATATCTTGGTAAATAAATAAAGGCAATCTGTTTGTCTTTGGGGGCTCTGATAAGGGCAGGCTCCTTGAGTCTCCCCCCCCCGTTCGTGCGATATGGGAGGCTCAGGGTCCAGCGCAACAGAGCTGTTTAAGGCTGATTGCAGGGAGGAGATAGAGGCTTTTGAAGCAGGCACTGGGATTTTGATGCTGAAGACAAGCAGACTGCTGAGGACACACCCTTTTTAGACCCAGTCCCACCCGGCGTAGGCTACTAGGCTGAGCATGTTGTATGTGAAGGTCATCGGAGGCAATATTTTCTCCTGGTTATTCTACTTATTTTATGGTTTTCAGATTTTGATCTTTGTAATGCTACACTCCTAACAAATGAGGGAGTGTGCAAATTTCCAAATATTTTATTTGTAGTACTGAAAAGTGATGCTGAGTGAAAAGTACTGTACAGTAACCACAACACAGCTGAAGGAACAAAAAAAGTAGTATTTTCAAAGGAGAGTAGCATTCATAAAAATAATGCATATGCAAAAAAATAATGTATATGCAGCACTATAAACAAAAATAGCAATACAATCTAAAGAACATATAGTCTGTAAATACACTTCAACATTACATAGCATATCCTCTCACAGTAGTACAGCAGATACAATATGTAACATTACAGTAAATTATAGTACCTGTTTTCTTGTCTGAAAGTATGGACAATGGATGCCCCTGTGAAATGATTCAAGTTTGGCTGAACTCTCTGTCCAGCTTCCCTCATCATCATACCATGTACCAGCACATGGTCAATCAAGGTGGCACGTATTTCGTCTGGGACAAATTGTCTCCTGCCTCTTCGTCTCCTTTGTCTTCATGATCTTTGGACAGCTTGTCCATTTGAGGATCCATTGTTCAAAAGCACACAGACACAAACTGTGGCCCTATTTATTGATCCAGAGATTGTGACCGGTGTGTAAACAATTTTGCTGCCAAGTGTTTGCATCTAGAGAAAGGTGTGTTACCTGAGTTTAGGTTGTGATGACTTGAGTTAACTGTTTTGACTACTAGTGTTTTTTGCATGAGCACAGTGTGTAACCAGTGATTCATGTGAGCATTTGTTTGTAGAGATTTGCAGAAAAAGTTCAACAATTTGCAGCATGTGTTAAAACAAGTGAAAAGTGTTTATAGTTTTGAGAGATGTGTTGGTCCTCTGAGAACTGAAGTAATAATTTGGGAGTTTTTGCTAAAAGAACCAGTTTTAGTGTGTTAGCAATCGAGAAAAACTGTATTTGTTTTAGAGAGGCACCATATGTTTCAGATGCAGACCTAATTTTACTTAATGTTATTTATTTATTTATTGACCTTTCAGCATTATTACAGGTTCATAAAGACAGTTGTCATTAAAAACACTGAATTATTTTGCTGTTACAATAAAACATCAATACTAAGTAGACAAAAGATTTTAAATATTGCAATTATCTAAGTTAAGATCTAATCTCGTATCCAAAATTAAAATTTAAAATCCGCTGTCATTTAGGAGTCTGCACATATAGGGGATTCGTGATCTCCTGTATCTCTCAGTTCGACATCTTGGGATGGCCAGTTTGTTTGAGTTCCTTGTCTGACGACCTGTGAGCTCCTCCCTGAGGGGGGGTAGCCAGTCACTGAAGTTGGACTTTAGCAGCTTTCTGGCAAAGCCAAGACACAGTTGAGTGCATCTCTCTGATAGAGTGCACAATCCGAGAGTGCAGAGAGCCTCTGGGTACCCTGAGTACCTCTGGCCAAGTATGATTTACAAGCCCGTTTCTGCGTGCTTTCCAGCCTTTTAGCCTGGTCTGTAGTCAGGGAACTGTGCCAGACAGGGACTGCATACTCCAGCACTGGGCGTAAGTAGCCTGTGTAGATGGAAACCAGTTCTGGGTCTTGGACACCAAATTTCTTCAGGCGACGCAGAGCAAAAAGCTTCCTGTTCGCTGAGGTCAGCATGTGGTCCACCTGACTGTCCCAATGCAAATTACTCTGGATGGTGACCCCCAGGATCTTGACAGTGTCACAGACTTCCAGGATGTTCTGGTCAATGGAGAGAGTCGGCAGGGCGGGTGGATGCCTCATGTGGGTGACATGTAAAACTTACATTACATGGAGGGTCCAGGGTAATTGGAGCTGTTACAATAAATAATTCTAAATCGTCCCACTGAGATAAAGTTATTTGTTTTGGTCATGGAAATTCAGTTAAAGGTTGTGGAGAAGTCATGGAAAAGTCATTGAAAATCATTGGTGAAAAGTGTATGAACCCTGAGCTGAACATTAACCTGGAGAAATGAAATGTACAACAGCGCTGTTTTACGTCATAGCATGCTTACGCTAGTCCCCCAATGTGGACGAGTGTTTGTCTGTATGCTGACAGATGTCTCTGAGGGTGGTGTATTCCTTAAAGAGTTTACACTGGGTTCTGCCTGCAGGAGAAGACGATGGTGAATGAATGTTTGTTTCATGCTTTCAGGGACTAAAATAATTAAGAGCAGAAGGGAAGACTGCTCTTAGAAGCAGCTGCTCAGCTGTACAAGAAGATTGCATTCAAAGGCAGAATGGAGAGAACAGGAAGGGCGCCTGTTTCAACACATTTACATGTATTTACAAGGCTTTAAAGATGCATTTTTTTTAGCTTGGCCAATTTTTCACAGTTTTAAGCCTTTTTCAGTCACAGAATGGTGTGCGGTGGAAGCAGTGAATTAAGCAGTGTTGTCAGCAAAACAATTTCCGGGTGCTGTGGCCCGAACCCGCCATTACCGTGGCGACGGAGGCACTCCGTATTTACCCCGCTGATTACTGTTATTTTTACTGGATTTAGAAAGAGAGGGCAGGAGGAGGAGGGAGGGGTCAGACGATGGGAGGTGAGGAGGGGGTAGCCGAAGTCCCGGAAAGCAAAGGCGACGTGGCTCGGTTCTGAAACCTTGGTCCAAAGTTAGAACATCCTGAAGACAGAGAGAACAGGGCTGGGGGGTGCGGCTCATGCTCCCCCATGCTGCACATGCCCTGATGTCTGAGTATAGGGGTATGAATCATGTTCGTGGAGGGCTGTATTCAGTTTTAGGCTGAAAATCATTGATTAGTCCTTCAGATATTTACACAAACTCCCGGGTCCTGTCACAGACTGTCAGTAACATTGCAGAGGCTTTTCTCCTCTGTTCAGATCCACTCAATGCACTGTGTTCAGATCTACTTAACACACTGTGTTCAGATACACTCAACACAATGTGTTCAGTAAACCCCACATGCTGCCTCTGACTGGACTAGTATCCCACCCCCGACACCCACATTTAGGTCTGTGTGAGGGAACAGACAGGAAATTTTTCAATATCTGTCTGTCTGTCTTTATGTCTCACATTCAAGTAGATTTATTGGAAGCAAATGACAAATGATTCTGGCAGTGATTTTTGATGCATTTTTGAATATTTATTTTTTAAATATAAATATGGAGCTCCATAATGCCACCAAATCAAAATGTGTTTTGTTTGGGTGAACGCCTTGAGGTTGGTGGTGCTGTAAGAATCCCCTCCGATACACCAAACAGCGGAAGTATCTGGGTGGCGGAGGGCCCCAGGTTGTCTGACCCTGTGCTACTGAAACGAGATGAATTTAATGATATCTTGGTAAAATAAATAAAGGCAATCTGTTTGTCTTTGGGGGCTCTGATAAGGGGCAGGCTCCTGTGAGTCTCCCCCCTCCGGTTCCGTGCGATATGGGAGGCTCAGGGGTCCAAGCGCAACAGAGCTGTTTAAGGCTGATTGCAGGCAGGAGATGAGGCTTCTGAAGCAGCAGCACTGGGGATTGTGATGCTGAAGACAAGCAGACTGCTGAGGACACACCCTTTGTAGACCCAGTCCCATCAGGCGTAGGCTAACTAGGCTGAGCGTGTTGTATGTGAAGGTCATGGGGTAAGTCAAGTCTTTTTCTCTCTCTCTCTGTCTCTGTCTCTGTCTGTCTCTCTCTCTCTCTCTCTCTCTCCCCTCACTCTCTCTCACTCTCTCTCTTTCTCTCTCTCTCTCTCCCCTCTCCCTCTCTCTCTCTCTCTCTCTCTCTCCCCTCACTCTCTCTCGCTCTCTCTCTCTTTCTCTCTCTCTCTCTCCCCTCTCCCTCTCTCTCTCTCTCTCTATTTCTCCTGCAGGATCAAAGAGCTTCAGAGGTCCTCACAGAGGACGCATCTCTCCAGTGACAGCTCGGTTACCATGGCGCTGGCATGCGGTGATGCAGTGAGCTACACTAAGCCGGCCCTCAACAGGTGAGAGAGGCCCCCTGACTCATGATAATACCTTCAGTTACACGGCATTCCAATACTGTACCAGGCGCATTCCAAAGAAGACCCAAAGGAATTTCAGGAATCATGCACTGGTTTGAAGAGAGACAGTAAAATAGTAAAGTGTAAAATTAAGTGTCTTGAAAGGAGATTTTAAAGGATTTCAAAATTCCTTTGATGGAGGGATGCTCACTTCAGCCATCACCAGCATATTTCTCTGCAGAAATAGCTGTCGTCCTCCCCCTGTATTAAAATATGATAAATACTGTGCTTGTTATGGACATCACAATATATCTCCTTACAACGAAAATGGCAGACAGATGCATAGCTGGTAATTGACCCTGAGTTATAAATAAGTAAAGGTTATGGTTTATAGAGCAGGTCTATGTGAAGAGTAAAGGCTGTGGTTTATAGAGCAGGTCTATGTAAAGAGTAAAGGCTGTGGTTTATAGAGCAGGTCTATGTAAAGAGTAAAGGCTGTGGTTTATAGAGCAGGTCTATGTAAAGAGTAAAGGCTGTGGTTTATAGAGCAGGTCTATGTAAAGAGTAAAGGCTGTGGTTTATAGAGCAGTTCTATGTAAAGAGTACAGGCTGTGGTTTATAGAGCAGGTCTATGTAAAGAATAAAGGCTGTGGTTTATAGAGCAGGTCTATGTAAAGAGTAAAGGCTGTGGTTTATATAGGTCAGTTTTGTGATATGGAAACCCCAGGGTTAAAGCTTCAGTTAGCTTGCTAACCCCATAATCTGGCTTTGTAGTGCCCCCTCCCCCAGGGGCTCAGTTTCACAGAAAACAGAAATAAAGTACCGCCCTGCAATCTGCAGCATCACACTGCCATACTGTGTGCTGCTCAGCTCTCCTGTGTCTCAGTCTCTCAGTGTCTCAGCCCTCCTGTGTCTCAGTCTCTCAGTGGCTCAGCTCTCCTGTGTCTCAGTCTCTCAGTGTCTCAGCCCTCCTGTGTCTCAGTGTCTCTGCTCTCCTGTGTCTCAGTCTCTCAGTGCCTCTGCTCTCCTGTGTCTCCGTCTCTCAGCTCTCCTGTGTCTCAGTGTCTCAGTCTCTCAGCCCTCCAGTATCTTAGTCTTACTCTGATTCACATTTAACAGCCAGGATTCACCATTTCAGATAAAATACTTTCCTCCGTTAATTTGACATGTCCTTAAATTGTCTCACAATTCTAAAGTCTTTGATTCAGTTTGGCAAGTTCAGGAACTTGCCAGACTACATTTGTGAGGAATACAATCAGGCAGCTCTTTTCAAGTGTGAGTCAGTGATAATGACGAATGCTGACTGAATCCGAGGCCTTGTCTGAAGATACTGGTCCTGCAGCCTGCAGCCTCTGATATGAAGAGTTAATTATTTATACTGGACTTGAGTTCTCTGCTCTGGACACAGAGAACGTGTTTTTGACTTTCCTTAGCAGTGAAGGGGTTTCTGAAAGCAGAGATACAGGAGTCAGTGTATGTAGCTGCCATACTCACATTTACAGGCTCGTACCTTTGTGGCTGAAGCGTTACAGTTTTTCTCAATTGTTTAAACACGTTTTCTGAAACTATAGCTCAGTTTCTCAAAACTCTACACACAAAGCACAACAACAGTTAACCGTTTGCCAAAACTACACAAATCTCTTGCAAAATGCATTAATGCATTCAAAATCATGTTCTCTCTTCTCAAAACTGACTTTTTCCATCAAAATAATTCACACAGGCCTCATATGAATAGGTCTTATTGAGCATTGATTTCACACTGGTGCGATAAATTTAAAAACACAAGCATAAAAATACTGTATATATGTTCTAGCCTCATGAGGTCATGTTACATATTCAAGTGTATAAAATCATGTAAAAATTGCTTATTTTTTATCCTTTTTTGAAGTTTTAGTTTTCTTTTCAAGGGGTCCCAAAATAGGCTGCAATGTAAATATAAAGACGGGGGCCATGATACAATACAGTAAATATATCATCATATGATAAATAGTGCATTTGCTAGGTAAACCTAATTCTAATTCCGTACAGTACAGCAAAGTGTGTGAACTGTTATCACTTTGAGTGTTGTTATTGTGTATGATACAATGCACATTTACTGTATTGTCCTGCCAATGAGGTCCAGTTGGGCTGCACTCACAACCCAGGTTCCATCAAGAGTCATACTGAACATTGTTAGAAGTGTTTTTTTCATTTTCCTTATCAGTGCAATTAAGAGTTTTGCCAAAATAGATAACATTTGTGTCTTCTCAAAACTAGAACACGCTTAGACTGTGTCAGTCTGGACAATGGATGTAATGATCTGTTATCATATATGAAATCAATGAACAAATTCAAAAAGGTAAAAAAGCAAATCTTTATTTGTTACTTTACAATAAATCTTTGCTCAGCAGACTGCAAAAATAAAATTCGTAGTTTGTAGCCCTGCTGAAAAAAAAACAAAAAACAAATATGTGATCAACCAAAGTTGCACATATTTCATTTGAAATATTAGCTCGTCTCCCTCTTCTTCATCCACCTCGTCCACCTCATACACGTACACCTCCTCCTCTACCTCTGTGTGCTGCGTGTTGTTCCATTGTTTTCCAACACAATAGAGGTCATCTGAGGTCTCTTTTATACTCCGACAGATAATTGAAAAGTTTAGCCATTTGAGTTTGAGAAGGTGTGGCATGAGTGAGACCAATTGGTACTTAAAATTTAGCATTTGAAGGCCAGTGTTTTCCATGTGAACAAACAAGGCTTGATTATGAAAATTGTGCTAAATGATGAGATTTTGTGTGTAGAGTTGTGCAAAAATGTGATTTAGAATTGGTATTTGAGTGAAAACAAAGGAATTGTGCTTAGAGTTTTGCGGAAATAGTCTTTGTTGTTGTTGTTCAAGTTTTCACCATCGTGTGCATAGTTCCAGTTTTAGTGTTTAAACATTTGAGAAAAACTGTAAGAGCTATATTTTGAGCCCATTTCCATTTATATTTGTATTCTGTGTGTGCCCGTGTGTGTGTGTGGTTGTGTGTGTGTGTGTTAGAGTGCTACATTTTGTGTGTGTGCAAGTGTGTGTGTTTGTGTGCCTGTGTGTGTACATCTTCTTAATTATTGTGATCTGAAGAAAATGGAAAGAACGTTGCCAAATTTATGTTGTTAATACAACGAGAGCAAAGGAATATGCTACATGGCCAAACATATGTGTTCACCTGACATCCAACAATTCATCCAAAATTATGGGCGTTAATATAGAGTTGGTTCACTCTTTGCTGCTACAACCTCCACTATTCTGAGTAGGCTTTATACTAGATGTTGGAACATTGCTGCTGGGATTTGCTTCCATTCAGCCAGAAGAGCATTAGTGAGGTCGGGCACAGTTGGCTTTCCAATTCATTCCGAAGGTGTTGGATTGAGTTTAGGTCAGAACTCTGTGCAAGCCAGATACGTTCTTCCACATCATTCTTGACAAAACCATTTCTATATGGATCTTGCTGTGTGCCCGGGGGCATTGTCAAGTTGAAACAGAAAAGGGCCTTCCCCAAACTGTTGGGGAAGCACAGAATCATCTAGGATGTCATTGTATGCTTTAGCATTAAGATTTTCCTTCAATGGAACTAAGGGGCCTGGCTCAAACCATGAAAAACTGCCCCATACCAAGTGTTGTCCAAATACTTTTGTTCATACTGTATAGTGTATCAATTAAGTCATTTCCAGGTTTTTATTGGTGATATATTTTTAAAGATATCTAAATAATAATTAATAAATAATAAAAAAATTTCAGTTGTTTATACATGAAAAAAATATCATTTAAATATAAAATAAGAATACTTATATAATATATAAATATGACTTAATGGAGGTTGAAATGTTTCTGAAGGCTTTTTGTGTGTATATAGTGATCATTGATTCCAACCAAACTTACTTCTGTCTATTTTTATTTTGTAGAGTGCTTTTTTATAATGTAGTAATTGAAAGACTAATCTAATCTCCATAATCAGTCACACATTCCATGAATCCAACATTGCGATGAGACCCACCTCATCTACCGCCTCCCCTCCCCTCCTCTACCCCCTCCCCCTCCCCCTCCCCAGTGGAATTATCTAGAAAAACCAAACTTTGTTATGTATGTTTTAATAGCACTTCACACCTGGCACTCTTCAATGAATGTAATAATTTGAAGATGCTAAAAATGAAACTCTAGGGTTTTTTTGTGTGGAAGTATGCCTTTTTTACTGATTGGCAGTTTTATGGCTGTTTCTAACATGAACGATGAGGAACTGTTTGGTCTTAAATTGGCGTGTGAGTACTGGCCACTCCCCTCAAATCTGAATATTCTGTGAAATATGACCTCATTAGGGCTGCTTTGGTATTGGAGCCACGTCAATGGAAGAGCTTCTTATCAGGAAAACATTGTGCCAGCTAGCTCTTAAATGTTAATTATATAAAAAAAGGCACAGGTATAGTAAAATGTTATCTCATAAAAAACACGATTTTAACGTACACAAATGCCAAGTTACTCACACATACAAGACATACACCGTCTATAACTCATTCATTCAAACTGGCAAAATCTTGGCCTGCCATTAAAAGTATTGACATCAAAATGATGCCAAGTTACTGTACTACAAACAACATAGGCTATCTTGCCTCACCAAAATTAAATAAGCTGTATTTCAAACCAATATTTCCTCAATTCTTTCAAGTCTCTCTCCCCCTGCTCTCTCCTCCTCCTGCCCCTCCTCACTCTCTCCTCCTCCTTCCCCTCCTTACTCTCTCCTCCTCCTGCCCCTCCTCACTCTCTCTTCCTCCTTCCCCTCCTTACTCTCTCCTCCTTCTGCCCCTCCTCACTCTCTCCTCCTCCTGCCCTTCCTCACTCTCTCCCCCTCCTGCTCCTCCTAACTCTCTCTCCCTCCTGCCCCTCCTCACTCTCTCCCCCTCCTGCCCCTCCCTGCTCTCTCCTTCTTGTCATGGCCCTGAAAGCAGGCTTTCATTTCTTCCTGAAATATTCCTATAATTCCTCATCTTTCCATTAGTCTGTAAATAAGACTTTGACCACAGACAGAATTGGCATATGGTATTCCTGAAGGAATTATGCTTCCCTCATATCGTGAGTGTGTGTTTGGATTCAGCTTTTTATTAAAGAAGGGACTATAATTTGTCTCTCCGGGTGCTCTAGGTTACACGACTTCAGCTGTTGACTGGGTCAGATGTTGGTATAACTCCATGAATGTGTTGTAACAATGACCATAAATCTCTGTAGAGACACTGCGTTGGTGGCATCTGTTTGACACACACACACACACATACACACACACGCATGCAAACACACACACACATACACACACACGCATGCACACACAGACACTTACACACACATACACACACGCACACTTGCACGCATACACACACACGCACACACACATGCACACACACGCACACACACACACATACACACACAGCTTGTTTGAAATTGCATATATGTCACAGCCACTGTGTGAGAGAACATCTTTTGTTCTGCGTCACTGAACTGTCCTGGCCTGTTTGTGGTTTGCCTCCATGAACAGATGTGGTTTTTCTGTGGTAATTACAGATTAACTGTGGTTACCTTACTTAATACTGTAGAGGCTATGTTTAAACCAGAACCATCATGGCTTGTCTGTAGTTACTATGATACGAATATGGAAACCATAGTTATATGCTTAATTACCATAGAAACCATGTTTATGTGTCTTACGATCATGATACAGATACCAGTTTAATTCCAACAATAAACAGATTATGAAATGATACGTTTGCTATGTCAAAAGCAATCATCTTGGATTGTGTTCCCAAAAGAAAATTTCACCAAAAGTGAATTTACGACTTACTGCTATATATTCAGCTAGAACAGTGGTTCACAAACTCCTTCCTGGGACCCCCTGTGTATGCTGGAATTTAAAGAACAGCAGTGAAGAACAACATGCTCTGTAAGCAAAGCAAAATATACAAGAGCCAGTGGGGTGTTAGGGCTGGGGAAGGTGTGAGAGATGCTTGCAGTGGAGAAGCTGGGTCTTCAGTCTGTGTGGGAAGATGGCCGGTGTCCCCGCGGTCCTCGCCACTGTAGGAGGCTCCTAATTTCAGTAAAGCCTGCAGGTCGGTGAAGCCTGAACACAGACTGTAAGAGACAAAATGGTGGCAAATGCGGGGACTAGGAGCCAGTTTGGATTGCACACCAGTGCATGAGCAGAACTTGCTCTGGGAAGCTGTGCTTTTGAGCGCCTGTCTGAGGAAGCTCAGTGTGCAAGCAAGAGCTGTTGCTCGGTCATTAAAGGGCTGATTATCTCCTCATCAACGCAGTGCCTGAACACTTTTCCCTAAAGGAGCTCTGTTTTAACAGAAATGTCAGTGAAAATGTAGTTTAAGAACTATAATTAATCAGAGTTTACTTTGTTGCAGAAATCATGATTATTCAAATGATGTTTTGAAACATCAGCGAATGAGAAGACCTTGCCAAAACGTGGCAACCTGGAGCATCATCATGCTACCACCCATGCTAAATTCAAAGACTCGTATCCACTCAACAGTGCATTAAGATCAAAAAGAATCGATGAACTGAGAAGAGGGCTAAAAGCACAACAGTCGCTTTTCATCGTGCCTACAGCAATAAGCAAGGCAGCTACAGAAACGTCCAGGTTGTCACGTTTTGGCAAGGCTACCACCTGTTGGCATATGAGGCATACAGTCTTCTCATTCGCTGATGTGAAAAGAAATTCATGCTCCCATTCCGGGTGGAAATCATACGTTTTTGATTTCTTTTTCACTGAACCCTCAGCCATATCGATGTTGTTATGTTAGTTAAGGTGCATTCAGGGTCGATATTTTGGCTTCCAAAAGTAAAAATAAAACTACAGGACTAACATGACAAGGTATCTGTAAATGTGAATATAATTAATTGAATTGAGAAACTAAATATTGTGCATTGAACAGATACTGTAAATATGAATATTATTAGTTGAACTGAAAAACTAAATATTAATATTGTGCATTGAACAGATACTGTAAATATGAATATTTTGCATTGAACAGATAGGCCTACCGTAAATATGAATATTGTGCATTGAACAGATAACTGTGGATAACTGTGCCTTTCTTTGTGTGTATGTATGCATGTACATAGAGTCTGTCGTAACAGAAATTTGAAAAATAAATATGACAGTGAGCAGTCTTACTCGTGGTAAGTGGGTTTTAATTGGAAGATAGTGGAGTGGTAGATCTCGGCTTACATTTTGGAATAAAAAGTGATCTTGGGCTTGACAAGCTTGGTTACCACTGCTTTAAAGGCTTCCATGCAGCTTAGCAAGGTGACATGTCTGCAGTCAAGCTAAAATTCAGGTTGAAATTGAAATGAAGGATTTGTAACTATTGATGTTAATGGTATGGTACCATTAATCTTACAAATCTCAGTGGTGAAAGAGAACACCTTTTATTTTATATATGTTCTTTCACCAGACCGTTCAGTGTGCTAAATGCTAAATGATTGTTGTCATTTATGTGTTAGGAACAGTCACAGTCCTTTCAGTTTAAATTGCTGTCACTGGGAATTCTTTTTTTATGTTTGGATTTATATCTAGAGAAGCAGTCTCTGGGCCAAACATCAGGAGTGTGTTTTGAAGGAGAAGGTCTTTATTTCACACATAAAAATGTGCTCCTTGTGACCAGCAGGTTTCTTAATTGCTTGCTAAATCATGCTGGAAAGACACAGAGTTCACAAATGCATAATTGCCTTTCTCTTAATCACCTCTGATGGGTAAATCACAAACAGATGTGGGCCTCTGGTCTCTAGTGATCTCTGAGGGATAAATTACGAACAGCCATGGGCCTCTGGACTCTAGTCACCTCTGAGGGGTAAATCACAATCAGCTACGGGCCTCTGGACTCTAGTCACCTCCGAGGGGTAAATCGCGAACAGCTGTGGGCCTCTGGACTCTAGTCACCTCCGAGGGGTAAATCACAAACAGCTGTGGGCCTCTGGACTCTAGTCACCTCCGAGGGGTAAATCACAAACAGCTGTGGGCCTCTGAACTCTAGTCACCTCCGAGGGGTAAATCATCAACAGCTGTGGGCCACTGAACTCTAGTCACCTCTGAGAGGTAAATCACAAACAGCTGTGGGCCACTGAACTCTAGTCACCTCCGAGGGGTAAATCACAAACAGCTGTGGGCCTCTGAACTCTAGTCACCTCCGAGGGGTAAATCATCAACAGCTGTGGGCCACTGAACTCTAGTCACCTCCAAGGGGTAAATCACAAACAGCTGTGGGCCTCTGGACTCTAGTGATCTCTGAGGGGTAAATCACAAACAGCTATGGGCCCCTGGACTCCAGTCACCTCTGAGGGGTAAATCACAAACAGTTGTGGGCCTCTGGACTCCAGTCACCTCCGAGAGGTAAATCACAAACAGCTATGGGCCTCTGGACTCCAGTCACCTCCGAGGGGTAAATCACAAACAGCTGTGGGCCTCTGGACTCCAGTCACCTCCGAGGGGTAAATCACAAACAACTGTGGGCCTCTGGACTCTAGTCACCTTCGAGGGGTAAATCACAAACAGCTGTGGGCCTCTGAACTTTAGTTACCTCTGAGGGGTAAATCACAAACAGCTGTGGGCCTCTGAACTCTAGTTACCTCCTAGGGGTAAATCACAAACAGCTATGGGCCTCTGGACTCCAGTCACCTCCGAGGGGTAAATCACAAACAGCTGTGGGTCTCTGGACTCCAGTCACCTCTGAGGGGTAAATCACAAACAGCTGTGGGCCTCTGGACTCTAGTCACCTTCGAGGGGTAATTCACAAACAGCTGTGGCCCTCTAGTAGTTTTCCAGTAATTCAAGTAGTGTGTTCCAAATTGTTTTCCTTTCGGCCCAAAACTAGCCCTGACAGTAAAATCCGGGACTTTCACCTCTTTTCAGATTTCCACTGAATTTTAAACTATCTGGCCCCTCAGTGATAAAACCATGGCTCGTAGGGACAGGCAGGTTACGTGTGCTCAAACTGAAATACACCACCCCCCTGGGGGACAGGCGGTCAGCATGCAGCTGTGGCTGTGTGCTGCATGGTGAGGCTGCGTGCTACATGCTGAGGCTGCATACTGAGGCTGCGTGCTGCATGCTGAAGTTGCATACTGAGGCTGTGTGTTGCATGCTGAAGTTGCATGCTGAGGCTGTGTGTTGCATGCTGAGGCTGCATTCTGAGGCTGCATGCTGCGGCTGAGTACTGCATGCTGTGGCTGTGTGCTGCATGCTGATGCTGCATTCTGAGGCTGCATGCTGCGGCTGAGTACTGCATGCTGTGGCTGTGCTGCATGCTGAGGCTGCATGCTGAGGCTGCGTGCTGAGGTTGTGTGCTGCATGCTGAGGCTGCGTGCTGCATGCTGCGGCTGAGTGCTGCATGCTGTGGCTGCGTGCTGCCTGCTGTGGCTGTGTGCTGAGTGCTGCATGCTGAGGCTGCGTGCTGCGGCTGAGTGCTGCGTGCTAAGGCTGTGTGCTGCGTGTTGCATGCTGAGTGCTGCATGCTGCGTGTTGCATGCTGTGTGCTGCATGCTGAGGCTGCGTGCTGCGTGCTGAGGCTGTGTGCTGCGGCTGAGTGCTGCATGCTGCGTGTTGCATGCTGAGTGCTGCATGCTGTGGCTGTGTGCTGCATGCTGAGGCTGCGTGCTGCGTGCTGAGGCTGTGTGCTGCGTGCTGAGGCTGTGTGCTGAGCCTGCGTGCTGCGTGCTGTGGCTGTGTGCTGCGTGCTGAGGCTGTGTGCTGAGCCTGCGTGCTGCGTGCTGTGGCTGTGTGCTGCGTGCTGAGGCTGTGTGCTGAGCCTGCGTGCTGCATGCTTTGGCTGTGTGCTGCGTGCTGTGGCTGTGTGCTGCGTGCTGAGGCTGCGTACTGCGTGCTTTGGCTGTGTGCTGCGTGCTGTGGCTGTGTGCTGCGTGCTGAGCCTGCGTGCTGCGTGCTGTGGCTGCGTGCTGAGGCTGTGTGCTGAGCCTGCGTGCTGCGTGCTGTGGCTGTGTGCTG
Source organism: Anguilla rostrata (assembly GCF_018555375.3). Lineage (NCBI taxonomy): Eukaryota > Metazoa > Chordata > Actinopteri > Anguilliformes > Anguillidae > Anguilla > Anguilla rostrata. The sequence continues at coordinate 579,522 of NC_057948.1, forward strand.
CGTGCTGAGGCTGCGTACTGCGTGCTTTTCTCACTCACAGTGTCAGCATTAAAGATCTACAGATCTGCTTATTCACCACTTCACCACAGAGATTCCACACTACAGCTCTCTGCTAAAATGTTAATGAGGAAAAGCAATGATAATGTTCTGCTTCTCTTGTGTGATAGAACTACCTCAAATGTCTCTAAAATATTTACCTTTTCTTATTTCTGTCCTTTAGGTCAGAGAGGAGCACCTTTTGCAATACAGACACAGGTAAAAATAAAACAATAATTAACCTTTTCATTCTGGGGGTATCAGCTGTACGTGTGATTAATCACAACTGAAAAATGTTTATCCTCAAATACTTGTGGCTAGTGAAAGATAATTTGCTACCTTTTTTTCCTGGTCCCCTGACACTTGATTTAAATTTCTAACTGGATTTGAACCTGTGAGGTTAAGTGCTTGTTATTAAAATTTCACCCCTCACCCCCCACCCTACACACACACACACACATTCACCCTCACACAAACACACTCACTCATTCACTCACACACTCACTCACTCTCACTCAGTCACACACACACAATCACACACACAAACACACACACTCATACACACGCACACACACACTGACACACCATTTGCATTCCAGGCTAGTGCTCCCAGGATTCCCCAATCAGCAAAGGAGGAACAAGATTTTGAGAGCCTTGCAGGGTAGACCCTAGAAACCTTCTTTAGTGATTATTCTCATATTAAACAGAAGCAACAGGATCATGTGAAGTGTGTGTGTGGTACAGGCCTGGTGAGATGGTTTGGCTGGTTGTGCTGTGTGGTAGTGTGAGAGGGCTGTGGCTGTGTGTGTGGTTGGGCAGGCCTGGTGAGATGGTTTGGCTGGATGGCTGTGTTGTGTGAAGTGTGTGGTACAGGCCTGGTGAGATGGTTTGGCTGGATGGCTGTGTTGTGTGACGTGTGTGTGTGGTACAGGCCTGGTGAGATGTTTTGGCTGGATGGCTGTGTTGTGTGACGTGTGTGTGTGGTACAGGCCTGGTGAGATGGTTTGGCTGGATGGCTGTGTTGTGTGACGTGTGTGTGTGGTACAGGCCTGGTGAGATGGTTTGGCTGGATGGCTGTGTTGTGTGAAGTGTGTGTGTGGTGCAGGCCTGGTGAGATGGTTTGGCTGGATGGCTGTGTTGTGTGAAGTGTGTGTGTGGTGCAGGCCTGGTGAGATGGTTTGGCTGGATGGCTGTGTTGTGTGAAGTGTGTGTGTGGTGCAGGCCTGGTGAGATGGTTTGGCTGGATGGCTGTGTTGTGTGAAGTGTGTGTGTGGTGCAGGCCTGGTGAGATGGTTTGGCTGGAAGGCTGTGCCATGTGAAGTGTATGTGTGATACGAAGTAATTTGTTACAATGTGTAAACTCAGATTTCACTCTCAAATGTGGTGCTTGATTAATATGGAAATATGTCACTTTGCTATTTCCATTTTGCAGTGTTTTCACTGGAAACATTGTTCCTCTGTTGATATTTTATTGCATGACCAAGTGCCCTTTTGGACATAAAAAATAAAAACAATGCCCCACTGATGCCACAGGCCCAATATGCAGTAGCAGCAGCTGTGGTTTGGTGATGAAAATGACAGATTATTGTGTTTCATCAGAGCTGGCACATTCTTACGTTTCTTAATTTTGTTTTACCCCCCTCAGTCTCCACAGAGGCGCTGATTGAGAGTGTGAAACGCAGGGACTACCAGAGGGTAAGAAAGAAACGTATTCACAGAAACACTTAAGGAGACACCTGCGCTGAGTCAGTGCGTTTAAAAGAAGAGCCTGGAAATTGGAATGTACATGGTATCTCCTTTTGACTGTGATAGCTATTGCTGACAATCAATTCACAGTTTAATTTTTTTTTTTTGATTGGCCAAGACACATTTCTTGAAATTATGCTCCATTTCCCAAAACTCTAAACACAAATGCATAACTGCACACTCATCTTCACAAACTTCAAATTTCCATGTCAAAACCAAACTCTCCACTCAAAACCATGTAATCTTACAGCTAAACCAAACTTTGCCTTCAGAGATCGCACAAAAGCCATCAAATACACATACACTACAAAAAAGCCATTACACCCTGGTGAGATCAATTCAACACTACCGTAAAAACCTGTTACTGCAATGAATAATGGCGCTTATGATTTTCCCCCAGAACAACCTCTTTACCTGATGAACACAATATAGACATAACACATGCATAAATCTGCAAAGTTTTTACAGTTTTTCTCAATTGTTTAAACACGTTTTCTGAAACTATAGCTCAATTTCTCAAAACTCTACACACAAAGCACAGCAACAGTTAACCTTTTGCCAAAACTACACAAATCTCTTGCAAAATGCATTCATGCATTCAAAACCATGTTCTCTCTTCTTAAAACTGACTTTTTCCATCAAAATGATTCACACAAGCCTCATATGAATAGGTCTTATTGAGCATTGATTTCACACTGGTGCAATAAATTTAAAAACACAACCATCAAAATACTGTATATATGTGTTGGCCTCATGAGGCCATGTTACATATTCAAGCTATAAAATTGTGTAAAAATTGCTTATATTTTCTCCTAGTTTTCTTTTCGAGGGGTCCCAAAATAGGCTGCAGATTTACAGTAAATATAAAGACTGCTGCCATGATACAATACAGTAAATATATCATCATATAAATAGTGCATTTGCTAGGTAAACCTAATTATAATTCAGTACAGTACAGCAAAGTGTGTGAACTGTTATCCGTTTGAGTGTTGTTGTTATTGTGTATGATACATTGCACATTTACTGTATTATCCTGCCAATTAGGTCCAGTTGGGCTGCACTCACAACCCAGGTTCTATCATGAGTCACACTGAACATTGTTAGAAGTGTTTTTTCATTTTCCTTATCAGTGCAATTATGAGTTTTGCCACAATAGATAACATTTGTGTCTTCTCAAAACTAGAACATGCTTAGACTGGTCAATGGAATGATGTAATGAATGTAATGATCTGTTACCATATATGAAATCAATGAACAAATTCAAAGAGGAAACAAAGCAAATCTTTATTTGTTACTGTAAAATGAATGTTTGTTCAGCAGACTGCAAAAATAAAAATTGTAGTTTATAGGCCTGCTGTAAAAAAAACAAAAAACAAATACGTGATCAACCAAAGTTGCACGTATTTCATTTGAAATATCAGCTCGTCTCCCTCTTCTTTGTCCACCTCGCCCCCGTCATACACGTACACCTCCTCCTCTACCTCTACCTCTCTGTGCTGCATGTTGCCCCATTGTTTTCCAAAACAATAGAGGTCACCGGAGGTCTCTTTTATGCTCTGACAGATAATTGAAAAGTTTAGCCAATTGAGTTTGAGCAGGTGTGGCGTGAGTGAGACCAGTTGGTACTTAGAGTTTGGCATTTGAAGGCCAGTGTTTTCCATGTGAACAAACAAGGCTTGATTATGAAAATTGTGCTAAATGATGAGATTTTGTGTGTAGAGTTGTGCAAAAATGTGATTTAGAATTGCCATTTAAGTGAAAACAAGGAATTGTGCTTAGAGTTTTGCAGAAATAGTCTTTGTTGTTGACACACGAGCTTAAAGTTTTCACCATCGTGTGCATAGTTCCAGTTTTAGTGTGTAAACATTTGAGAAAAACTGTGAAGAAAGAAATCACATTTATTCTGCCTCAGCATCCTGTCTCTGTCCTGGGTCAGGCCAGAGATTCTCATCAACCTCACAGGCAATATTAGCCTTAGCCAGGCAGCGGGGGAAAAAACCCCTTGCATGCTTTATCCACCCCTGACAAGCCTTAACTGTAATATCTAAACAAGCCTCCTCCATGGCCTGGAGGACGTGAACACGGATGTAGGGGTCTAGGTCATAGACCTTCCACCGCCATGCCGAAAAAACTCCTCTATGGGGTTTAGGAAGGGAGAATATGCAGGTAGAAAGATGTTGCTGAATCTTGGGTTGTTCGTGAACCAGTCACAAACTAGCGCAGCCCGGTGGAAACTGACATTGTCCCAAATGACAACGTAGATTGGCTGCTCTGGTTGTGCTGGCTCTCTCTGGTCTAGTCGGTATACATGATCTCTCAGACCATCGAGGAAAGACAGCAGATGCATGGTGTTGTTTGGACCAAGGGTGGCATGGTGGTGGAGGACCCCTCGGTGGCTGATGGTGGCACACATGGTCTCATTCCCTCCTCGCTGGCCAGGGACATTCACAATGGCCCGGTGGCCAATTATATTCCTCCCCCTTCTCCTCCTTTTGGTAATATTAAATCCTGCTTCATCAACAAAGATGAGTTCATGAGTGTCTCTGGCATCAATATCAAAGATTTTCTACAAAAGAGATGAAACTCAGTACAGTAATGACTACTCTGAAACACATTGCTATAGTACACAAAAGTAGGCCATCATATAACCTGTACTACAGTATATACTGCTGTAATACATAACTTTACTCAAATACTTGATACGTTATGAAACACCATACTTGCACATATTCCAAGCGGTGGTCTTTGAGTCTATTGGAGTTCCTTTCGAAAGGTGCACAATAGGCCTGTTTCATCCTCAACCTGTTCCGTCAAAGAATGCGGTCAATTGTTGAGATGCTGACTGCATCAATGTCTTTGAATATTCCCTGATCCTCAATAACTCTCCTTTGTATCTCACGCTAGTGAATGACATTGTTGGCTATGACCATATTGATGATTGTCATCTGTTGCTCTTCTGAAAATAGCCGTCTTCTTCCTCCATTAGGTGGTCGTTTCTCAGTTCTGCAAAAATAGAAGTACTGATGGGATTACAGTAAACCTTCCATTTTACAAAATATGAGCATACAGTAACTCCAAATGAACTGTATGTGATATGGTACAGTAATACAATGCATTTCAGACAGCATACAGTACAATAGAGCAAACAGCTACAGTACATGTATGTGCTGTAACACTATTTGTCTCCTTGCCCTTGCCCTTCCTCTTCCTCCTCCTCTCCTGTGTCCCCTTCCTCTACCTTCAGGTCTTTGTGGATACATTGTTCCAAAACAAGTGAACTGACCCTTGGCACTTTTATCTATCTATCCTGAGGTTCTGATTGGTGTGTGAAAAATTTTGACTCTTAGTGTTTCCACCTGGGGAGTTGTGTGTTAATTGGGTTTGAGCTGTGATGACTTGAGTTAATGATATTGAATGCCAGTGCTTTCTAAATGAGCACATGGTGTAGCCAGTGATATATGAAGGGATTTGTGTGTACAGTTTTATACAATAAATTCAACAAATATGAATCATGTGTGAAAACAGGGGAATAGTGTTTATAGTTTTGGGAAATGGGTCTGTCTTTTAGTAGATGGCGTCATGGTTTAGGATGTATAGTTAATAGGCCCAGTTATGGTGTGTGAGAGTGATCGAGAAAAACTGTAATTTAATGAAAAGGATATATTAAGTGAAAAGTTGGATCTCAGGCATAATACAAATGCCTACTTTCCATTATTTTATGTTTAGGTCATCAGTACAATAATGCCTTCAGGTTTGAAACATCTAACCTACCTTCCTGAACCCAACTCAAGATCTTTCATTGGTATAACAAAGTGTCTTCATTTTCCACAGATGGTTTAATTTCAGTGACCAGGTGCCAGCAGTGAGAACTACACTGACTTTACCTGTCAGTCTGTAATTAATCCAGTTAACAATGTAGCCTATTTCTAAATGGATCTTTAGCCATACAGTGCATTACAGTAAATTAAGCTTTAGTTGATCAGACTGATCAAAAGTTCCGGGATGTGAATAAGGGTCATTTATGTTTCAAACAGCTATTTCTGACTTACTGTGTAAATCATAAGAGTATCACACATTAGGCACAAAAACTGTCTTTGGTAAAACAGTTGACATATCAGAGATTGTAGCTGTGGTTGGAATGAAAGAAGAATAGACCATGGGGGCCCCTGGACCAAGTTTGGAAAGCCCTGTCCTGCCTTGTAGAGGTTGCAGGTTTGATTCCCAGTTGGAGCATTACCTTTGTTCTCTTTAGCAAGGCCCTTCAGCTGGATTTATGCAGCTAACTGCTAACTGTGAAAACTCATTATGAAAACAAAACAGGTATAAACATTCAAATGAAATAGTGAAATCTAATGGCATCAAATTCCAAAGTCCAAACACATTTGAGAGCCTCAATGGAAGGCATTGCTGAGGCAAGTCTGAGCAGAACAAACTTCCTTTATCTCTTCTGGAGTGATGTGGTAAATCACCTGTGGGGGGGGGGGGGGGTTGGGGGGGGGATGGGAGCCTGTGGGGGAGCAGCTCTGAGATGGGAACTCTGGGGGGGTGGGGGAATGTGGGGGAATGTGGGGAATGTGGCTGCACACTGTGGGGGAGCACCAGAGGCTCGAACCCCAGAGGCCTGAAGGAATGCAAGGCCTTTGCTCTCCCTGCTTTCACCAAATCACTGCGACAGAGATACTGACTGACTGGTCGACTGAACAGAGTATGAAGTGGAAATATCATAAGCTATTACATCATGCCAAATCAATTTGTCTATTATCACTGCTGCTGAAAGGAAATAGCAAAATTCACCACACTTTTCATCAATAAAAAAATATTATTTTGCATATCACCTTTCTGGGTCCCAAAGACACTTTTTAAAATAAATATATACAAGTATTTATAATAGTACAAACAGTCTGGAATACAGTATAAATGCAGTACTACAAGCACAGATAACTGGATAATAATAATAATAATAATAATAATTACAGTAATTATTCGTGTAATACTTTTGGTGCACAAAGCATTACACGACGTGGGGGTGGGGGTGGGGTTGTGGGGTGTGTGAGTGCAGGTTTTTGTTTTAGCCTAGCACTAAGACGCCCAATTTAATGAATGAACCAATCATGGTCTTCAATCATGACCATCATAAGCACAATCAGGTGTTGTGGTGTTGGCCTAAAACAAAATCTTGCACCACACTGACCCTTTTTGGATAAGACTGGACATCCCTGCTTCACACCATGAAATTATTAATTAAATAATGTGGCACAGAGCCATGGGCCTTTAACAAACTCTTTAAATTTCCCTAACTGATAATGATTTGAGAAACAGGAAACAAGAATAACAAAGAGGACAGTGATACAGGGAGGACATGAATAACAGGACAGTAATACAGGGAGGACAGGAATACAGAGAGGACAGGAATGTAGAGAGGACAGGAATACAGAGAGGACAGTAATACAGAGAGGACAGGAACAACAGGACAGTTATACAGAGATGACCAGAATACAGGGAGGACAGGAATAACAGGACAGTAATACAGGGAAGACAGGAATACAGAGAGGACAGTAATACGGAGAGGACAGGAATGTAGAGAGGACAGGAATACAGAGATGACAGGAATACAGAGGGCTGTACAGGCCTGTGGGTCAGAATGAGCAGAGTGGAAGTGACATCACTGTGCTGCTGCTTCCACAGCTGAGGGAGCTTCACGTGCTGGGGGCAGACCTGGCAACACGTGACGCCCTGGGCCGTACGCTGCTCCATCACGCCGTGGATGCGGGCAGCAAAGAGATCGTCAGGTACATCATCGACAACGGTAGGGCGCCCTCCCATTCAGGCCTCATAGCCAGGAATGGCTGAACGCTCACTGAGCATGTGCCCAGATACAAAACGCCTCGCAAAATAATAACACCTATAAATTACAATCAAAATGGCAGAGGACAAAGCTGCTTTGCAGGCAGTGCTGGCCCTAGCATTTGACTAGTGCAGGCCCTAAGCAGGATTTGATTTGGCGGCCCCTCAGCCCAACATTATAAATAATATACACATTTTAGAATAATTAGAGGGGCTGCAGGCACTTGCAGAGCCCTAAGCAGCTGCCACTGATTCGGTAGGGCTGGCTCTATTTGCAAGCGACACAGAGGTATAATCCAACTGTATTAAACATTAAACTGAGTCAACATATTAAACAAATGCATGCAAAAACTGCAGGTGCTTAGAATACTGGCCGTACCTGTCCACAGCCAGCCCACTCATAGTAAAGGACAATGTTTGAAACCTTCATCGCATTATCATGCTAAATATTAATGCCTTAGCTTGCACCGGTCACATGGGATAATAAAACAGGAATAAGACAGTAGTGATGTCATCTTCTTGAGCTCCATTGGTAACAACCAACAGGACAATGTTGTGATTGGTAGATACATTTCTAGCTATAGTTCTTTAAACTCTTTGAAGTAAGCATTATTGTAATGCATTTCTGAACCTGTTCAATTAATCTCAGTTTCTTTCTGTTTTTATACAAAGCACCCAGCGATATCTTGGATGTTACAGAGGAAGAGAGGCAAGTCATTCTTACAGTATCTTTTTATATATGCATCTGCAATATGCATCTTTTATACTGTATGTAAAGGTTGTCATTTCTCAGATTTGACCTGTGTTTTATTTTTTGAAGGGTGGGAGAGGAGCTTAAAATATTTCCGTTCATTGCTGATGTCAGGGTTCCCACGGTCATGAAATTCCTGGAAAAGTTATGAATTAGAAAAACTGTTTTCCAGGCTTGGAAATTGTTTGGAATTAACAGAATGTTTTGGAAAAGTTTTGAATATACACTATTTTTGGCTATTGTTTAAACGGCTGCATGACCGTTGAAACTTCAGTAGTATCACGTGATACACATTGGCGTATGCAGCTAGTTGGCGGCGGGAATGTCTAATGAGCGAGTAAAGTTAGCAAGCGCTAGCAGTTTTCTTATCCGCAAAAATGGAGTGGAGAGCCAGTGTGATTACTCACTCACTGATGATTTCCTGCTTGTTGTTGCAGTGGAGAGACAGTGTGATTACTCACTGCTGATTTTCTGCTTGCTGTTGCAGTGGAGAGACAGTGTGATTACTCACTCACTGCTGATTTCCTGCTTGCTGTTGCAGTGGAGAGACAGTGTGATTACTCACTCACTGCTGATTTCCTGCTTGCTGTTGCAGTGGAGGGACAGTGTGATTACTCACTCACTGCTGATTTCCTGCTTGCTGTTGCAGTGGAGAGACAGTGTGATTACTCACTCACTGCTGATTTCCTGCTTGCTGTTGCAGTGGAGAGACAGTGTGATTACTCACTCACTGCTGATTTCCTGCTTGCTGTTGCAGTGGAGAGACAGTGTGATTACTCACTGCTGATTTCCTGCTTGCTGTTGCAGTGGAGAGCCAGTGTGATTACTCACTCACTGCTGATTTCCTGCTTGCTGTTGCAGTGGAGAGACAGTGTGATTACTCACTCACTGCTGATTTCCTGCTTGCTGTTGCAGTGGAGGGACAGTGTGATTACTCACTCACTGCTGATTTCCTGCTTGCTGTTGCAGTGGAGAGACAGTGTGATTACTCACTCACTGCTGATTTCCTGATTGCTGTTGCAGTGGAGAGACAGTTCTTCACAAAGCCGCCTCGCTGTGCCAGAGGACCATCTGCCATTACCTGGTGGAAGCCGGGGCATCGCTTATGAAGACAGACCTACAGGTGAGGCCTCAACCTGCGTTAGTCATATACAGGGAGCTCCATAACTTTTGGGACATTTTTACTGAGGAGCTTTGTTGGGTATGCAGGTAGTGGTGTTAGCCTATTAAAAATGCGTGAATGTATAATGTAATCAGATAACAACCACGCAGTCCAAAATTACCCCTCAAGTCTCTTGCACTACATCAGACATAAGCCGCGTTTCCACCAAAAGTACCCCGAACTTTTAGTCCCAGGAACTACTTTTCAAGGAACTAAAAGGTTCCTTCAGCCCATTGTTGTCTGCGTTTCCACCGCGGTCTAAAGTCCCGCAAAGATTAGGCAAATTAGCACACTGACGTATGAAAAAGCGACGTTGTCGTCGGTCCATCTGTCCTATGATTTCTTCTGTAACCCCATACTACCACCGAAGTAGCCTACATTATTTTCTAATAACCGGGACAGCCCGGAGGGGTTTATTCATTACATTACATTACATTACATTTGGCAGACGCTCTTATCCAGAGCGACGTACAACAAAGTGTATAACCATCTCATAAAAAACACGTTTTCAACGTACAAAAATGCCAAGTTACTAAAAAGTATTGATATCAAAATGACGCCAAGTTACGATACTACAAACAATATAGGCTATCTTGCCTCACCGAAATGACATAAGATGTATCTCAAAGCAATGCTACCCAATATTTCCTCAGTTCATTCAAGTCACTTGGCCCTGTGTATAAGCATGCACTACATGAACAGGCCAAACATATGTGTGGATGGTTCTCTCACAGTCAAGATTGATTGAATAGGTGTGTGTATGTCCAATTTGTATTGGTATGTAGGCCTGTGTATTTCGCTGCCCAGGCTTTCTGTTGCATGAATGATAGTATGTTTCTTGGTACAAGTGTGTTCGTGAATGTGAATGTAAGATGCTGCCAGGGAAATGTCCCCATGCGGATGAAGAAGTTCTCTATGTATGTATGTACAATATGTGTTTTGCGTGCAGTATTTATTGTACGTAGCAAATATACAATAACTTGCACATGTACTCAAATTCAGTTCAGAAGCAAGTATAAACATGTTTTCTGGAGAAATGTGCTTCCTGTCGTTGCTCAGCAGCAGTTCTGTACATTAATGAATTTATACATTAATTTCAATGTACAATGTTCAATGTGTTCCATGAGGCAATTCGAAATATTTGTCTCTTTGATCTGACAGAAAGTTTGCATGACATTGTGAAATGGTAAGATTAGAAAACACAGGGCCAAGTGACTTGAAAGAACTGAGGAAATATTGGGTAGCATTGCTTTGAGATACATCTTATGTCATTTCGGTGAGGCAAGATAGCCTATATTGTTTGTAGTATCGTAACTTGGCGTCATTTTGATATCAATACTTTTTAGTAACTTGGCATTTTTGTACGTTGAAAACGTGTTTTTTATGAGATATCAGTTCTTTTTGCAAAGCGTTTTATTATGAGAGTGAGAAATGCGACCCTGCAAGAAACGGTTGTGGATTATGGCTATCGTTGTGTGAATCTGTACAGTCTGATGAGCGTGTACCGTTCAGCAGTTTCGGTTTGCTATGTAAAACAGTGGCTGTGAGAAAGGATGCAGTGGCATAAGCGTAAACGCATCATAAACGCAGATGGAATATGGTATGTACTCACGGATTTGACGTCCATCCAACGAGCCTTGACTGACGAAATAATCAACACGCCCGTAGAATTATAACTCCCTAGGTCGCAACTTGTGTAGCCTTCTGTCCTGCTCCGTTGTCTGTTATTTCGTGGAGATGCACTTTTAGTGTTTGTAAGGTTTATCCTTCTGTCCTGCTCCATTGTCTGTTATTTCGTGGAGATGCACTTTTAGTGTTTGTAAGGTTTATAAGGCATTTTGATAGGCTTATCTGCAGGTAGGAATCCTCTTCGCTGTTTTGCTAAACTAGAACTGGAAAACATGATAGTGGAGAATAGGAGCAGACGCAAAAATGTCCCAGCAGGCTTTGCATATGAGAGAATAACAACAGTGTGAGAGAAATTAAAATGAAATTACGAAATTCCGTAGTTGAAACAATATGTTTTTAGCAGAATGGGCATGTAGGTGAAGGTTGATATGATCACGGAGTATAGTGCGAAGTAAATGGAGTGACCATGAGCGAGCTTATATTCCTTATCAAATGGTATATATAACAGTCGGTATTGAACATTAGTTGTTGAAGTGGAGGGTTAAATAACATTGCACACATTATTTGCCTGTAATGTAATGTAATCTATTGCACGAATGTGTTTTTCTCATGTTCAGTGCTAGTAGTTATACTTATGAGTGAATCATGATTTTAAATGTAATGTTTTAATGCGGAGTTGCAGAACGTACATACGTAGTAATTGTGTGTAGCCTATGTGGCTAGATAGAGAACAGGGCGAGGTAACATGAATGTAGAAACGTGGCGTTTGCTGATATTAAGGTTTTGTACGGTAGCCAAGTGAAGAAATGTAGTTAGTAGAAATGGCACAGTGGTGAACTGGTGTAACTTTTAAATAAAAGGAATACATTTGGGTCATGAAATGCATATGTGTGGCCGTGAGTGAGTTTTGGTAAAGAAAATATAGGCGTAAGAAAACGTTAGTGTAAAAGAGGAAATGATCTGCCTGAGGGCGAGTCGGGGTTCCAGCCTCAAACCGGAGGTTTACCAGTCTGTGATTTCGTTAGCTAATGCCATAGCTATGCAATGCGTGAAATATCATTAGCAAACCTGCCGGTGGTTTTAAAGAAGAACACAGGCCAGTAAGCACAGAAGAGCTTCCGTTGAATCCATATGGCTTAGCAATATTGTAGCCGGTCAATAACTGAACGTACAGACGGTAAGTCATAATGCATATATCTTAGCAATATTGTAGCAGGTTAATAACTGAACGGTGAACGGCGGGTAGATATGGTGCAAAAGCAATAATTAAGAAGTAGTAGACAATTATTAGTGAGGGTCGAAGCAAGTTAAAGAAACATGTTCCAAGCTGGGCTTGAACATACAACCCAGTGTTCCCAAGCCTGTAACCTTACCCACTAGGCCACGGATGGATTACCTGTTCAAACTGCGGAGTTGCAGAATGTACATAAGTAGTAATTGTTTGTAGCGTATAAGGCTACATAGAGAACAGAGCGAGGTAACATGAATGTAGAAATAGAAACGTGGCGTTTGCTGATATGAAAGTTTTGTACGGTAGCCAAGTGAAGAAATATAGTTAGTAGAAATGGCACAGTGGTGAACTGGTGTAACTTTTTAATAAAAGGAATACATTTGCCGTGATGAAATGCATATGGGTGGTCGTGAGTGAGTTTTGGTAAAGCAAATATAGGCGTAAGAAAACGTTAGTGTAAAAGAGGAAATTATCTGCCTGAGGGCGAGTCGGGGTTCAAGCCTCAAACCGGAGGTTTACCAGTCTGTGATTTCGTTAGTGTAGCACCATGCCATAGCTGTGCAATGCGTGAAATATCATTAGCAAACCTGCCGGTGGTTTTAAAGAACACAGGCCAGTAAGCACAGAAGAGCTCCCGTTGAATCCATGCGGCTTAGCAATATTGTAGCCGGTTAATAACTGAACGGTGAACGGCGGGTAAATATGGTGCAAAAGCAATAATTGATAAGTAGGCTAGTAGAGAATTATTAGTGAGGGTTGAAGCAGGTTAAAGAAACGTGTTCCAAGCTGGGCTTGAACCTACGATCCCATGTTCCCAAGACTGTAACCTTACCCATTAGGCCACAGGCGGACTAGCTGTTTGAACGGGAAATGTTTCAGAGTAAAAATGTATGGGTATTTGCGTGTGTAAGCGCGTTTTTGATTGGGTCGTGTAGGTGCAGATTTGGCTGGTGTCAGTGAAATGTCCAATGGGGAGACATGTTGTTAGTGGGATAGGCGGCAGGAAAAATAAGAATGAGAAGAAGAAGAAGAAAGAGAAGAAGAAGAAGAAGAAGAAGGAGAAAACGCAAAATCCCCTTAGTTTGGAGCTTTATTGTGTGGACATGTGAAGTTGTTTATGAATTCTGTCTGTTGAAGTGGGGTCAGAATGTACAGAATTTAATGTTTTTAAGGGCTGAGTGTCTGTGGCTGTTGTGGTTATTTCTGTGGGGAACCCTGAAAAGTGGCAAACGGTGCTGTATAGGTATGGGGCATGCCCCCGCCAAGGCGTAACTTGGCGGGATGGCATACCTGCCATCCCAATAACCAGGAACAAGTATGACGAAACCCCTAGAGAGAAGTACCGGTCCAAGTGCAGGGAACAACCGCATAGTTCAACTTGACCCTGAAGGTTAAACTGATTAACACTAACACAACGAGAACGGCAACAACGCAATCTATGGAACAAATACAATACAAAAAAATTCCACTTATATACAACGGGTTACCAACAATGACTATATATGGTTACTTTTGTATTTATTGATTTTTATCGATTTAATCACCTGGAATTGAAATATTCTTCTGCAGCCGTTTGGGCATATTTTACCGTTGTCAAGCAAAACTGTCGTTGGTAGTTGAACTTGGACCGTTGTTATTCATCAAATAGGATATAACAGGCCAATAGTCAGATTGTAACTGTTTTATATATCCTCTCAAACACATTCATTATGTTTTTATGCGAACATTCACTTTCATGTCTTGACATCCAAGGCGACAGAATGCATTCACATTTCCAATATAGCCTAACTGGCAACAACAGCAGAAAACATGCACACGTTGTAAACAATTTGCTGTTTGATTACTTTCTCATCGTCAATTCCATATAGGCTAATCGCAAAATGACAAGAATAGAACGAAAACTCGGACTTGCGTGAAAATTGCCCATTTACAGTGGTACAGCCACCGTTTGCTTTCCTTCGAAGTTACTGCTAGCCGAGCAGCGAAGTGTGCCCTCCAGATGCGAACCATGCACCATAAATTAGTCCATAGTCTTCCTGGTCTTTTTGTGGAATTGAAGAATAGCAGAGTAAAATTACAGCAGTCTGAAAAAGCTAAAGGGACGATTACTAGAATTAACCTGTTATATTATATATATATATATCTGTCACAGAACTACCGCATACCTTCCATAACTGTATCAAACGTTTTGAGTCAATTACAACGGCCTAACAAAGAAAATCCGGAAGAAAATATTCAGAAACCGAATTAATCCATTTGAATGTTTTGGTACGTAATATGCTGTCCCAGCACGAATGCTTAGCATTTTATAAAATGAATACTAAAGCAAGAAAAGAACAGAAGAGCACACGTTATAATTCCAAGACATTGGCAGGCTATGACAAAAACTAGCCTACTGCGCCGCATAACATACAAGTTTGATTTGAAGTTATTATGAAAATAAATCGGTTTGCGGCTGATTTTTAAACATGGCGGTTGAAATAGAACACTGCAAGTAGTCGACTAATCAGAAGTTTTCTGCACTTGTGCCCCACCCCAAAGGTTCCGGTACTTTTGGAAAGTACTACCCCCCAAGCAGGAACTTTTTTGGGGGTAAAATAAAGCCCCCGGAACTAAATTTAGACCCTAGTTCCTCAAAAGGTTCCTAGTTCCGGGGTAAAGTTCCTGCGGTGGAAACGCGGCTATAAGTAACCCACTTCCCATTTCATTGAACATTTGTGTGGCACTTATATCTTGACAAATGGTTCTTGAAGATTACAGCCTGGTTCTTAAGATAAGATAATAAGATATATTTTATTGAACCCCGTGGGGTAATTTGTCCTCTGCATTTGACCCATCCTAGTTAGTTAGGAGCAGTGGGCAGCCACGGTGCAGCGCCCAGGGACCAACTCCAGTTCTGAGGCCATTGCCTTGGTCAAAGGCAACTGCAGGAGCACACCTAACATGTGTGTCTTTGAGTCTGGGAGGAAACCGGAGTACCCGGAGTAAACCCACGCGAACACGCAAACTCCATGCAGAGAGGATCTAGTCGGACCCGGATTCAAACCCGGAACCTCCTTCTTGCGAGACAAACGTTCTAACCACTATGCCACCGTGCCCGTTCTTGTCTTTGTTGTGATTCGTGTACAATAAAGATTAAAGATAAGTCTGATATAAGTTTGATATATCTATGTCAGGTGACAGATAGGCCTGTTGTCTTAAAGCAAACACATTAGCACATTGTAAATAACAGGGGCGTCCTTCCGAAGGATTATACAGTCATTAATGTGAGTGTCAGATGCCACCAGGCATGTGTAAATGGGCAATCCGCCTCCCTGGAAAACAGACTTTAACTCCTTCCCATTTCAGTTTCCTAGTCACGCAATGCGCAGGCTGGCCTCTGGACAAATGCAGTATAATCCCAAAAGATTTAAGAGTCCGTCAGAGACGTCCACGTATAGGCAATCCCACCTCTTTCCTGCCCTCCCTCAGCTGGAGATGGCTGTTCACCGACTTGACTGTGAGGAGCAGGACGGGCGCCCTGAAAATTCACAGAAAGCCCATCGCCTCATGACCATCGCCCCATGCCCACCACCTCATGCCCATCGCCTCATGCCCATTGCCTCATGCCCATCACCCCATGCCCATCGCCTCATGCCCATTGCCCCATGCCCATTGCCTCATGCCCATCACCCCATGGCCATCGCCTCTTGCCCCTCGCCCCATGCCCATCCCCTCATGCCCATTGCCTCACGACTCATGCCCATCACCCTATGCCCATCGCCTCATGCCCATCGCCCCATGCCCATCGCCTCATGCCCATCGCCCCATGCCCATCGCCTCATGCCCATCGCCTCATGCCCATTGCCTCACGACTCATGCCCATCGCCTCATGCCCATCCCCTCATGCCCATTGCCTCACGACTCATGCCCATCGCCCTATGCCCATCGCCTCATGCCCATCGCCCTATGCCCATCGCCTCATGCCCATCGCCCCATGCCCATCACCTCATGCCCATCGCCTCACGCCTCATGCCCATCCCATGCCCATCGCCATCCCATGCCCATGCCAGCCTCATGCCCATTGCCCCATGCCCATCGCCCATACCCTCATCCCTCTCGCCCATGCCATCCCTCATGCCCATCGCCCTCATGCCCATCGCCCTATGCCCATCGCCTCATGCCCATCGCCCATGCCCATCGCCTCCATCGCCCATGCCCACGCCCTCATGCCCATCGCCTCATGCCCATCGCCCCATGCCCACTAGCCCATGCCCATGCCCTCGCCATCCCATGCCACGCCTATGCCCATCGCCTCCTGCCCATCACCCTATGCCCATCGCCTCCTGCCCATCGCCCCATGCCCATCGCCGTATGCCCATCGCCTCATGCCCATCGCCCCATGCCCATCGCCTCACGCCTCATGCCCATCGCCCTATACCCATCGCCCTATACCCATCGCCTCATGCCCATCGCCCCATGCCCATCGCCCCATGTCCGCGTGGCCGGTTTCCTGCGCACCGATCCCCTCGCACGTTTACATGCTGAAATGGAGATGGCCGGGGGCGGGGAGCAGACGACTACCTCGTACCAGCGCGGTTGCGTACTGGAGCCCTGCACTTAATGCTAATGGAGACGGCTGAGTGCGACTATAACCGCGGTCTCCTATTGTCAGGGTCCTAAATATAGGAAGGCTTTTAAGACCAGCCTGAAGGACTAATGGCAACATTGTATATCTGCAGAATGGCTCAAAGGACACTACAGAGAAAATAGGGCGCAGAATAGATTCTCCGCTCTTTCTGAAGACTGCTTATGGAGTCTTTTTTGCTGAATGGGGAGATTGTTCCCTGTGTCTATTAAACTGGCTTTTTTTACATTGGCAAATTCAATAAATGGCAAATAGAAATGCTGCCTTTCTCCTTTCATTCAGATCTTTGTTCACATGGTAGCCTTTGGCGAAAACTAAGCTCTCTGGGGCTAACGCATTTGTGCTGCAATGTGCCTATTTATTTTCAGCCTCCTGTCTGTTTCAGAAATAAAATATAGTGCGCTGCATCATTTTCATGAAGTATGAAGCGTGTGTGTCTGCCTTTGTTGAGATGATGTGCATTCAAAACCCCCATTTTGAATGCTGACAGTTGACATAAAGAAAAATAATAGTACATTATCAATCCTGCTTGATTCTGATGAGATTTTCTTTTTTCCTTCCTGGAAGGAAGAAGGTTTTTTCCTGTCTGTCACGTGAGGATTTGTTTGTGGTCATATCAGAGATCATGTAACTAACATGCTATTTGTATTTTAACCAATCAGCCATCAGCCCTTCATTAGGCTGCCAATCAGAAGGGCGCTTCAAGTGAACATTGCAGAATGGATCGTTTCAGGCCTCCAGCTCTCATTTGTAGAACTGACATACTTTACATAAAAAGGGAATTTTCCTCATAGCATTTGGGCTTAAGGAAGAAGTCACACCACAGGGTCCCTAGCACATACAGTATATGACCTCTTACCCCCAGCCCTCGTCACTTTGCTTCAGTTGTGTTTTGACTTGGCCTAGATTGTACATGCACAGTGAGCGTGGCCTAAACTGTAAATCTGCAGAGAGCTGGGTGTAAACTGAATGCTTGCAGTGAGCTTGGCCTAAACTGTAAGTTTACACTGAGCTTGGCCTACACTGTAAGTTTGCAGTGAGCTTGGCCTAGACTGTAAGTTTACAGTGGGCTTGGCCTAAACTGTAAGTTTACAGTGAGCCTGGCCTAAACTGAATGTTTGCAGTGAGCTTAGCCTAAATTATATGTTTGCATTTAGCCTGGCCTAAACTGTACGTTTGCAATGAGCTTGGCCTAAACTGCATGTTTACAGTGAGCTTGGCCTAAACTGCATGTTTGCAGTGAGCTTGGCCTAGACTGCATGTTTGCAGTGAGTTTGGCCTAAACTGCATGTTTGCAATGAGCTTGGCCTAAACTGCATGTTTACAGTGAGCTTGGCCTAAACTGCATGTTTGCAGTGAGCTTTGCCTAGACTGCATGTTTGCAGTGAGCTTGGCCTAGACTGCATGTTTGCAGTGAGTTTGGCCTAAACTGCATGTTTGCAATTAGCTTGGCCTAAACTGCATGTTTGCAGTGAGCTTGGCCTAAACTGTAAGTTTGCAGTGAGATTGGCCTAAACTGAATGTTTGCAGTGATCTTGGCCTG
Source organism: Anguilla rostrata (assembly GCF_018555375.3). Taxonomy (NCBI): domain Eukaryota; kingdom Metazoa; phylum Chordata; class Actinopteri; order Anguilliformes; family Anguillidae; genus Anguilla; species Anguilla rostrata. The sequence continues at coordinate 598,091 of NC_057948.1, forward strand.
AACTGTAAGATTACAGTGAGCTTGGCCTAAACTGTAAGTTTACACTGAGCTTGGCCTAAACTGTGCGTTTATAGTGACCTTGGCCTAAACTGAATGTTTACAGTGAGCTTGGCCTACACTGTAAGTTTGCAGTGAGCTTGGCCTAAACTGAATGTTTGCAGTGAGCTTGGCCAAAACTGTGAATTTGCAGTGAGCTTAGCCTAAACTACATGTTTGCATTGAGCTTGGCCTAAACTGTAAGTTTGCAATGAGCTTGGCCTCAACTGCATGTTTGCAGTGAGCTTGGCCTCAACTGCATGTTTGCAATGAGCTTGATCTAAACTGCATGTTTGCAGTGAGATTGGCCTAAACTGAATGTTTACAGTGAGCTTGGCCTACACTGTAAGTTTGCAGTGAGCTTGGCCTAAACTGAATGTTTGCAGTGAGCTTGGCCAAAACTGTAAATTTGCAGTGAGCTTAGCCTAAACTGTATGTTTACATTGAGCTTGGCCTAAACTGTAAGTTTGCAATGAGCTTGGCCTCAACTGCATGTTTACAGTGAACTTGGCCTAAACTGCATGTTTGCAGTGAGCTTGACCTAAACTGCATGTTTGCATTGAGCTTGGCCTAAACTGCATGTTTGCAATGAGCTTGGCCTAGACTGCATGTTTGCAGTGAGCTTGGCCTAAACTGCATGTTTGCAATGAGTTTGGCCTAAACTGTAAGTTTGCAATGAGCTTGGCCTCAACTGTAAGTTTACAGTGAGCTTGGCCTAAACTGTATGGTTGGAAAAGGCTGAAATATGAAATAATTTAAATAAGTTTCACTAAGCTTTCACTTAGAATGGGACATGTGCTTTGGGCAGAAGAAATAAAAAAAGGAAGGAGAGGGAGAGAGAATGGGAGGGGAGAAAAAGAGAGTGAGAGTGGAGTGGAGAGAAAACTTGAGTCAGACATTGCTTATCTCTACAGGCTCAAAAAAGAATTGTGATCTCACCAGAGAGCAGAAATCAATGAAGAATTCTTCGTGAAAAACAACTGCTTGGCTTCTGTACAGCAGAAATAAGTATTTGATAAGTATAATCTGCTGCCCAATTTCAGTTATTATAAGCAAGAAGCTGGGCAGCTTTCCTTTGTCATTAACTATAGCAGCAAGGGATTTTGGTCTGCATGTAGAGTGCGCTCTTCCCTGAGTGCTTTCACATGGAGCTCAGCTCATGCTGTTTACACATTTCCCCCAAAGAAAACAAGACCTAACCAATGAAGAGCCATTGCTCAAAGCGTGTCTCTCCCCAGAGCTGTGCCGATGCCCGTTTCTCACACGGCCATGCTCCTTCCTGTCTGTCTGAAGAAGTGAACTTACTCTCAGCCAAACAGAGATTCTGTGGGAAACCAGACTTTCATTCCTTTACTGGCAGCTTGTCATCAGAGCGCTCTGTCCGTCAGGCAGGGCTGCACAAAGTGCTTTACACTCTGACACCCGGGTAGACAATCTGTACTCTGTCTCAAACAAATTCAAAAGGAGTCAAGTTGGAGCGCAGACATCTGTCTCGAGCGAGCCGACGGGTTTGTGTTCTCTGCATCTGCACTCCTACGCAGTGAACTCGGCTGCCCTGAAGTGCTTTGTGACTGTGCACATTTTTCAGAGGTATAGTGATGAGTCGCTGAGAATCATCCAGCCAAAGGCTCTTTAGAATGCCTGTCTGCTCGCAACGAGGGCACTTTGAAATCTTTCCCCAAAGCTCTCCCTTCACAGTTGTGGTTGATCAGACCTTTGGTCAGATTACCAAAATCAAAAGTGAGTGTTTTCCAGAATGAAGTAATAGACAACAGATGTTCAGAGTACCTGTAGAGTGATGAATAAATGTCCAAGCTAGAATTATTTCATTACATAAAGCACTTTTTAGTCTATGATTTCTAATATGAGGCGAAGTTCAACAACTCTGAACAGTAGTTTGCTTGAACTGGTAGGTAAAACTAAGCTAATGTTTGAAGTTCTTGTTTAATCTCAAAATACAAATCATAAACTAAAAAGTGCTTTATATAATTACATAATATATTGAATGAAAAAAATGTTTTTGATAGCAAGTCCCCTTTTTGCCATGACCGATGGCATAAGAACATAAGAACATAAGAACATATAAGAATATGAGATCAGGTCATTCAGCCCATCTAGAACATAAGAACACAAGAATACATAATGAGGAGAACAAGCCATTCAGCCCATCTAGAACATAAGAACACAAGAATGCATAATGAGGACAACAGGCCATTCAGCCCATCTAGAACATAAGAACAAAAGAATACATAATGAGGACAACAGGCCATTCAGCCCGTCTAGGCTCATAATTTACCTGCAGACTAGAGAGTATCCAGCACTGCATCAAGCCTGAACTTGAACACCCTGAGGGTCTCTGGTTGTGGTACATGACCTGGCAGTCTGCTCCACATTCTCTCTCTGTATGTTTTCCCACCTGCCTGTCCTGGACATGTCTGAGTAACCTTTGTGTTTACCTGGACATGTCTGAGTAACCTTTGTGTTTGCCTGGACATGTCTGCTGTAACCTTTGTGTTTGCCTGGACATGTCTGCTGTAACCTTCGTGCTTGCTGTTTCTCTCCAGGGCGACACTCCAAAGCAGCGAGCAGAGAAAGCCAAGGACCAGGAGCTGGCTACGTACCTGGAGAACCGGCAGCACTACCAGATGATCCAAAGGGAGGACCAGGAGACGGCTGTTTGACTACCCATCCCCATTTCACTGGTGCCTCACTGTCGACCAAAAAAATGAATAAAAAATGTAAAACATGGAATGTGTATGACGGCGAGGGTGTTTGCAGCCAGGGGTGCTGCCACGGCGGGGCGCTGCCACAGGGTGGGCCCTACAGGCCACAGTTAGGCCGTGACTGCGAAGGAGGCAGCTCAGTTATGGGCTCTTCTTTGACTTTTATTGCACTGCCATGGAAAGCACAGTGCTTTTGTGTTGCATCCCAATGCCTCAAAGCCCTCTTCTCAGATGCCATTGCGTCCCAGGCTAATGCTGATTCCATGGCGGCACCTCCACCACAGATTGATTGTTATGATTTAGAGGGAATTCGGGTGGGTTCCTATATTAGGACAGGTACAGTGTATTTCAATGCCAAAATAGGTTCTATTGTTCTACTTCTAAATTAGCCTGTGAAATGCAACGTGTCCTCATCCACAAATACAGACGGGGGGGGGGGGGATGCGCACAAAACCTCTGGATTTAAAAGGGTTTTCTACGGAAGGAAATGAGGGCAGTTTTCTGGAATGTTGACCAGCCGTGATGTTGACGCGGCCAAATGCTCATTTGAGAGGGCGATGCTTGTTTAGTCAATTTGTATGGCTCAGCTTTATTTATAAGGACGTTTTTAGTGATCTTATGATTTATTTGTTTATTGAAATTGCAGTATGTTGATTGAAGCTCAGTTCAATCAATTAGTCTTTATTTATATAACACATTTCATACAGTGGCTGTAGCCCAATGTGCTGCACATGACCAAAAGACAATGTTACTAAAAGAAATGTTAATCTGATTTTTTTTTCTGAAGTAGAAAGAAGGTTCCCTAACCCTAACCATTACATAGAAAGCACTTACAGTTGGGTCTCCACTAGAGAGGTGCTGTAGCTTAACCAAAGAGAGGAGAAGGGGGTTATCTGATCATTTCACAGCCAGGACCAAGATTTCTGCACTTTTAGCCCAACATTGACTCTTCCTTTCCAGATATCTCTAAACAGAACACAAGCCATACTACTATAGACACGGATCAAACATTTTTGCCTACTAGTTGTGAATTCCTCAAGAATAAAGTCTTTATATTCCTGTAGTTGTATATTTTCTTACGGAATATTTCATATTGACATGACCCTCAGTGAGAGTAAGCAGCCTAGACATTACTGATTAAACTTTGCCGTGTGGTCAGTTTTGGTGTTAACGTCCCATTGATCTTCTGTTTGTGCACATAAAGGCGTTTTCTTGTGCTTTGTGATTAGGATGCAGCGAGTGTGCAGGGGACGTTTGGTGCGGATTGCAGCTGCTTTCCCCTCGTCAAGACTAAACTGAGTTATTTTCTATATTTTCTCTACTTGCAATGGAGTAGTGTTGTTTTTTCTTTCTTTACACAGTTAATTTCATCACACAAATATAAAATCCATATTTTCAAAGTTGTATGAATTCACTGTAATGGAAGTTTATCTGTGCAAATCTGAGAGTTGTCCTGGATTTCTGTTTATCTGTGCATGTGCATGAGTCTCAGTGAATAATTTAATTTAGATATTTTTGGGAGGGAGTTTGCTGTAGAAATCAGATATAATAACGGAGTGGTTATATTAATTTAGATTTGCCAAAATCAGCAATACATATTTGCGCCTTTCTTTTTTATATTTTAGTGTAAGTGATAGCCTAATTTACTTGTAAATGCTACACAAAACTAATAGCAATTTATTCTAACTGGGATGTAATGAGATGCCTGGGGTATTTTGTCCCCTGATAGTCAGTGTATAAATAGACTATTACCTCTACTTTGAAATTGCCCTTTTGATATATTTATTGTTGTAAATGTTGTTTTTCAAGTTATATAAAAACAGGTTTATCTTTCTACCAAAATCTTCCTCATCCCATTCACAGCAATGTATCTGTGGCTGAATGATTTGTGTTCATCCCATCCCTCACGAAGACAAGCTACGCATGTGACTGCACATGTCCAAAAATAAGGTCGCAATACTGTTGCGAGGTCGCAATGTTGTCTCAAATAATATATTTGGGACATAACTTTTAAAATAAAATCCAGCAATAATCTTCAGTGAACCATAAACCGTGATTTTCTGACAGCAAATGAGGAGCTCTGGGCTGGTTTGTTGAGTGTAGCTCAGGGCTGGTTTGTTGGGTGGAGCTCAGGGCTGGTTTGTTGGGTGGAGCTCAGGGCTGGTTTGTTGGGTGGAGCTCAGGGCTGGTTTGTTGAGTGGAGCTCAGGGCTGGTTTGTTGGGTGGAGCTCAGGGCTGGTTTGTTGAGTGGAGCTCAGGGCTGGTTGTTTGAGTGGAGAGCTCAGGGCTGGTTTGTTGGTGGAGCTCGGGCTGGTTTGTTGGTGGAGCTCAGGGCTGGTTTGTTGGGTGGTCAGGCTCGGTGTAGGGCTGGTTTGTTGGTGTAGCTCAGGGGTGTTGTGGGCTCAGGGCTGGTTGTTGGGTAGAGTGTGAGTGTAGCTAGCTTTTTGAGTGTCGGCTGTTTGTTGTGACCAGCTGGTTGTGCTCAGGGCTGGTTTGTTGGTGTGAGCTCAGGGCTGGTTTGTTTGGGTGTAGCTAGCGGTTGTCAGCACTGTGATTGTGAATTTCTTTCATCTTCACACACATTTGTCCATTTTCAACCCACCCTGTGATTTTTCTGCCTCTGGTTATTCTGATTAATGTTTGAGACTATCGAATATTAAACATAGTTCTTCCATAACATACCGGTTTCACAGTATCGGAATTCACATTACGCTGACAATAGCCAGATAACTTCTCTTCATTTAAGGATAAGACTGAACATTGTCACAGGTGACCTGTCTTTCAGCCAGTATTCTGCAGTATTTAAATGAGTGATGCTTCTACCTAATTTATACCTGTAGGACTAGTTCTCAATCATTTACAGGCTCCAATTAAACAGCAAGTGTCACGTAACGGGTAGGGAGAACCCAAACGCAGAGTAAAGAAACACAAACTCAAAAAGGGAAAATGAACAAAGACTTTACTTGCAACACGACAGGGCGGCCCAGCAAGGAAAGACAGAGACAGAAACACAGAACCATGACAGCAAGAATGTACACGCAGACCATAAACTCATAGGTGTCCATTGCACTGATTGGAGATATTCAGCACACAGGTCTGCACAGGTCACAGGTCCATTTTTATTGGGGTGGGAAAACACAGTTTTGAAGCAGTAGTATGATCAATTTAATTATTTCTAAAGTTTCAGAAGAATACAAAGTCTCATGCCAGAGCCTTATAGTGGTATTAAAACCAAATTAGGGCCATATCTGTGCTTTTGATCAAACATCTACACTTTAATTTGGCCACATTCAACAGAGATATCATCATTGCAACATCCGGTCTCAAGTAATTATCAGTTTGGGTTCGGAAAATGCAACACATACACATATCAGTGGGAGCAGAAGCTGTTTGATTTCCTGTTTCTTTCTAACTAATAGTAACATATCTAGGTTCATCTTGCAGGCTGTGTTCCACATGACTGTCTTGTTACTGTGTACTTCCTGATATAGATAAGTACTAAATTTTTCAAAGTTAAAAGTCGGTCTATGTCAAACGCTAATCAACTATTAATTGCAAGTGTCCTAAACCATCTTAACTTTTAGCCTTCTGCATAAATAATGCATACATACAAAATGCGCTGTAGACAGGTGGTTTTAAGTAACGAAGTACATCAAATATTTTTTTTTTAACTGGGTCTTTCAATATGTTGCTAATCAGGAACATTTTTCATTTCATTTTTTTCACGTTCCATGGCTAATTTTGAGTTGCTGTGGGATTCATATTTAATGCATACATATATCTGCAGCATTTTAAAAGAGAATGTGTGAATATCAGTGCAATGCAGTGTTGGCTGATAAAAAGGTTTTGTACGTATGAATACTGTAGTAACCGAAATGAAATGAAAGACTTGTTTTAAATGAAATGCAATCTTGAGATGTTTGTTTGTTTATTGGGCTTGTTTTGTAACTGTCTGCTTGGAAACAAATAAAATATTTGAAATGCATTCCGTGTGTAGTACACTTTTTCATTTCATTAGGGGATTAATTGAAAATATAGCGGTAAGAATGGCACATGCTAATTGAAGTAATTAATTCATTGAAATGCAGTAGGTTGCTAGAAGTGTTGTTTCGGTTTCCAACCCTGCTGATCTTTTTTCACATTTCCCCTTTTTCAGAAGAACTATATATATTCAGTGAGCTCCATAATGTTTGGGACAAAGACATATTTTTTGTTGATTTGACTCTGTACTACAGAATGTTTGATTCATAATCAAACAATTCACTTACGGTTAAAGCACAGGTTCTCAGCTTTAATTAAAGGGCATTTTATACATTCAGGTTTTACTATGCAGAAAGTATCATGTTGTCTCTTTCAAAACAGAGGACGTTGAACTGGAAATTAAATTCAAAAATAGTATAGAAGTGAAAAATAATGGAAAAGACAAAACTGTAAGAATCTTGATATTCTCTTATGTCTTAACTGGCAATGCAACATGAATGAACTCTTCTTTGAAGCATTTGTGCAGGAGTCATTTACTGTTCAATCACATGGGTTTTAGTAGGTTTCGCAGCATAACTGCAGTTAGCTACATTTTATTTCATGATTGTTAAACAAAGCCATCATTTCATGGAATGAATCAAAACAGCAAGCCTGTTTGTATGACAGTCACAGGAAGCATTTTTTAACATTGTATTCTTACACCTTTAAACTTCTGCGCCATGGGCAATTATTAATTCAGAACTCATGCAACTGTAATTTACCATTCACAATGTTCCAGTGCACCTCACTTTACCAGCGCCATGTGTATTCTGTGATTGATTGTCTTTCCACAAATTAAAGAGCATAAACCCCCCCCCCCCCCCCATAAACCCATCTATTCCACCCCTAAGCAGGTATCTGGCAACACATATTCCAGGCACTCCCATGGTTGACAAACAGCAGTTTGACTGACAGTTTGCTGCAGTGAAAACTTGTAATGAGTCAGAATACACAGATGAAAGTCAGTATGTAATCATGACTTCACATACATCTTGGGAAACCGTTGACGTGTTCTATCGAGCCAGCCCATGGCTAACTAACAAAAGGTGTTTGAAAACTATCTGGTTAGAATGTCATAAAAGCTTGGAACTTAACTTCCTGGTTCACCCTAGCATGCCAGAGGCAAGCCAACTGAAGTTTGTTCTTCAAACTTTTCATCTGATTGTTGGTTGAACATTAATCACACATTTTCCTGACATTGAAAAGAAAGAAAATGTGTAAGAAATGAAAAACTAGATTAGAATGGAAGTTTGCAATCTATGCTCAAGGTCAGTGATGGAACTCTAAAACTGTTTGATTGATTTCCCCTCCGAGCCAAAGAAAAAAATACTGACAGTGTTGATATCCTTTCCTTCTGATAAGTAGCATTTGCTTCTTCATAGACCTTACACAGATATGCAGAAAGCACATAAAATGCTATCTATAATGTTTTGTGAAAATCAGTAACTGTTCCTAATATTTTCTTTCCCATGTTTGTAAGCACTATAAAAAGAGAAGTTTGAAGTTAAAAGACCATAAAATGCCTGAGAAAGCTGGTTTGCTCCCCAACAAAGAAATAAACAAATATATAAATAAATAAAAAAACAAAAAGGAACACAAACAAATAAATAACAGGCACATACAGTTGAGGACAAAAGTTTACATACACCTAGGCTAAAGACATTCAAACTCAATTTTTCACAACTCCACACATTTCATGTTACCACACATTTCCTCTGTTAAGTCAATTTGGGTATCTACTTTATTTTCATAAGAGGTCATTTCAAAATAATAGCTAAGAGACAGATTTATTTCAGCGTGTATGTACTGTATTAGATTTTAAGTGGGTCAAAACTTTACATACACTTTATTAGTATTTGGTGGAATTGCCTTTTAATTTCTTAACTTAAATCAAATGCGTGGGGTATAGCCTTCCAGAAGCTTCTCACAATACTTTGCTGGAATTTTTTGCCCATTCCTCCTGACAGAACTGGTGTAACTCAGTCAGACCCACTCCTTGTTCAGACATGCTTTTTCAGTTCAGCCCACACATTTTCTATGGGATTCAGGTCAGGGCTTTGTGATGGCCACTCCAAAACTTTCACTCACCCTTTTCCTCCATACATAGCACTGACCAATATGGCCAAACCAGTTCAATTTTTGTTTCATCTGACCAGAGAACTCTCCTCCAGAAAACCAGATCTTCATCCTGGTGATCACCTGCAAACTTCATTCTGGCTATTTTATGCCGGTCTTGGAGCAGGGTCTTTTTCCTTTTTCCTGCGACAGCCTTTCAGGCCATGGCGATGCAGGATTCTCTTAAAGGTGGATGTAGATACTTTGGTTCTGTGATGCCTCCAACTCCTTCACCAGCTCCTTTGTTGTTGTATTGGGGTTCAGTTGAACTTTTCGAACCAAAGTTCGTTCAGCCCTGGGAGGCCCGAATCTAAACTACTCAGATTGGGGGGGCAATTAGAAATTTGGGGTGGGCATCTTTTCACACAGTGGGCTATACTACAGCATCAAGCTGTTTTCCTAGTTTTAATGTACAACTGATGTGTCTGTACTTAAACATTACCATTCTACATACAGTGGCACTCAAAATTATTCAAAATTATTTGCATGTGAGGAATAAGCTAAAATTGTAATAGAGAAGTATCAGAGGTGTAAGCATTAGCATTTACTTGAGCCTCAAAATACTGACTTCTAGGGGTAGAACAATTTTGCACGTAGACATTTTCATATTTCATGTTTGAACTATTTGTGACCCCTACATTATGTTCTCATAGTCATCTCTCTATTCAGGAAAGATGCATTATTATTATTATTATTGTTATTACCTTTTATGTGATTTCTTTAAAGTGCTTTAGATAAAAGTGTCTGCTAATCAAACACAAACTTTGACTTAAAAGCTTATCTACTGGCATATTAAACTCTAAGGCAAATTTGGAACTTGAACTTGTGAACTGATATATAAGAACATAAGAACAGAACATGTAACATGAACAGTAATATAGTGGAAGGATGCTCCTTAAAGAGAAAAAACATTAAAAGCTAATTACCAAATCATAAACAAACTGCACTTTGCAAACAAAGGTGGAAACTAATTGTTTTGTTTGTTTCCACATATGGTTATTTGTAGGGCTGCCCCCTGAAAGTCGATGATTCGAATCAGAACTAACAGTAACGTTAGCTAGCTAGCTAGCTATTTATCTATTAAACTAAACCTTCCAGCAAAGACCCTTATTCAACACAACACTACAACAAACTACAGCAACAATAAATTAGAAATTAAATTTTAACAAGAATAAGCTTTAATAAGAATGAGCTAATATTCCTCCTCCACTGTCACAGGCGACTACAAATGCTCCGCAGAATGATATTGGAGTTAAGGCATCTCTGTTGTTTATTGTTTATACCGTTGGAGGTAAGAGTGGTTGTCTGGAGAGTTGTCTGTTCGATCTCCCGCCCTGGGCATGTTGAAGTGTCCCTGATGAAGGCACCTAACCCCTAATTGCTCACAACGAGCTGATTGATACCTTGCATGGCAGCCTTTCACCATTGGTGTGTGAATGGGTGAATGAGAAGCACCAATTGTAAAGCGCTTTGGATAAAAGCGCTATATAAATGCAGCCCATTTAACATTTTATTCTGTCCAACCAGCAAATCAGAAATCTGGAAATTCTCACGGGGCGAATGAAATAAGAGTGATTGGCAGATTCAAATAGCACAGAATAAAGTCGACCAATTGGGTGGGCACAGCAGAAATTTGGGTGTACACTGCACACCCCTGCCCACATCTAGATCCGGCTCTGCCTGGGAGTTTATTTGTGCCTCCATCCCGAACGATGCAGTGTCTGTGTGGTCCAAAGATTTTTATATTTGCATACAATTGTTTTTACAGATGCTTGTGGTACCTTCAGTTGTTTGGAAATTGTACCAAAGGAGGAACCGGACTTCTGGAGGTCCACAATTTTTTTCAGAGGTCTTGGCTGAGTTGTTTGGATTTTCCCATGGTATCGAGGGCAAAAAGGCAGTGGCTCTAAAGGTAGGCCCTTAAATACAGCCAGAGGTGCCAAATAACTCCCAATTAACTCCAGACTCCAAATTTCTGGAATCTATCAGACTGTTTAATGAGACAGCCAACTAGGTGTATACAAACTTTAGACCCAATGGAATTCTGATATAGTGAATTAAAGCTGAAATAAATCTCTAATCAATTGTTTTTAAATTACCTCTGATGTGAACAAAGTAGATGCCCTAATTGACTTACCAAAAGAAATGTATAGTAACATGAAATGTGCAAAGTTGTGAAAAACTGAGTTTGAATATCTTTTGCCTAGGTGTATGTAAACGTTTGGCCTCAACTGTAAATAAATTAACAGATTAATAAATGAACAAAGAAATACATGAATAACTAAAAAAATAAATGCGATCATTTCATGTCATGTGTAACTGGCCACCCTTTGGCAATGCTTATAACCTGCAAAATAAAATTGACCAAGTTTGATCACAAGGGGCGACATAGCTCAGGAGGTAAGACCGATTGTCTGACAGTCGGAGGGTTGCCGGTTCAAACCCCGCCCTGGGCATGTCGAAGTGTCCTTGAGCAATGAGAGGCATCAATTGTAAAGAGTTTTGGATAAAAGCGCTATATAAATGTAGTCTGTTTACCGTTACTGTCGGCCTTGTTTCTTTAAACATTGTTTTCACCTGAAAGTGCAGGTATATTTATCCATTAACATTTATAACATACACAAATAAATCAAAAGAATCCTTTTATTCTCTGTTTGCTGCCTGACTGCCATCCGCGCTTGGCGTGGTTAATGAGCGTGACCCAGGCTGCGAGGACACTCACTCATTCCCGCACAGAATCGCACCAGGCGTGGAGCTATAGGAATCGGCTGGCCAGCCTGCACGTTCACGCTGAGCAGACACGTCTGATTAACGTCGCTCCTGCGTCGTTCACAGGAGGCTTAGGACCGGCTAAACTACGCAGCGCCAGCCTCACGAACCTGTCGCCTGACGGCCTGAGGTCAGAAAGAGCGCTCATATATCACACCTGCCGGCCATCGCTCTGGGGCATGTGTCAGTGTGCTGTGGGTCCTGTGCTGTAGACTGTGTTAGTGTGCTGTGGGTGGGTCCTGTGCTGTAGAGTGTGTTAGTGTGCTGTGGGTCCTGTGCTATAGAGTGTGTTAGTGTGCTGTGGGTCCTGTGCTGTAGAGTGTGTTAGTGTGCTGTGGGTCCTGTGCTGTAGAGTGTGTTAGTGTGCTGTGGGTGGGTCCTGTGCTGTAGAGTGTGTTAGTGTGCTGTGGGTCCTGTGCTGTAGACTGTGTTAGTGTGCTGTGGGTCCTGTGCTGTAGAGTGTGTCAGTGTGCTGTGGGTCCTGTGCTGTAGACTGTGTTAGTGTGCTGTGGGTCCTGTGCTGTAGAGTGTGTTAGTGTGCTGTGGGTGGGTCCTGTGCTGTAGAGTGTGTTAGTGTGCTGTGGGTCCTGTGCTGTAGAGTGTGTTAGTGTGCTGTGGGTCCTGTGCTGTAGAGTGTGTTAGTGTGCTGTGGGTCCTGTGCTGTAGAGTGTGTTAGTGTGCTGTGGGTCCTGTGCTGTAGAGTGTGTTAGTGTGCTGTGGGTCCTGTGCTGTAGAGTGTGTTAGTGTGCTGTGGGTGGGTCCTGTGCTGTAGAGTGTGTTAGTGTGCTGTGGGTCCTGTGCTGTAGACTGTGTTCGTGTGCTGTGGGTCCTGTGCTGTAGAGTGTGTTAGTGTGCTGTGGGTGGGTCTTGTGCTGTAGAGTGTGTTAGTGTGCTGTGGGTGGGTCCTGTGCTGTAGAGTGTGTTAGTGTGCTGTGGGTCCTGTGCTGTAGAGTGTGTTAGTGTGCTGTGGGTCCTGTGCTGTAGAGTGTGTTAGTGTGCTGTGGGTGGGTCCTGTGCTGTAGAGTGTGTTAGTGTGCTGTGGGTGGGTCCTGTGCTGTAGAGTGTGTTAGTGTGCTGTGGGTCCTGTGCTGTAGAGTGTGTTAGTGTGCTGTGGGTGGGTCCTGTGCTGTAGAGTGTGTTAGTGTGCTGTGGGTCCTGTGCTGTAGAGTGTGTTAGTGTGCTGTGGGTCCTGTGCTGTAGAGTGTGTTAGTGTGCTGTGGGTCCTGTGCTGTAGACTGTGTTAGTGTGCTGTGGGTCCTGTGCTGTAGAGTGTGTTAGTGTGCTGTGGGTCCTGTGCTGTAGAGTGTGTTAGTGTGCTGTGGGTCCTGTGTTAGAGTGTGTTAGTGTGCTGTGGGTCCTGTGCTGTAGAGTGTGTTAGTGTGCTGTGGGTCCTGTGCTGTAGAGTGTGTTAGTGTGCTGTGGTCCTGTGCTGTAGAGTGTGTTGTGTGCTGTGGGTCCTGTGCTGTAGAGTGTGTTAGTGTGCTGGGGTGGGTCCTGTGCTGTAGAGTGTGTTGTGTGCTGGGGTCCTGTGCTGTAGAGTGTGTTAGTGTGCTGTGGGTCCTGTGCTGTAGAGTGTGTTAGTGTGCTGTGGGGTCCTGTGCTTAGAGTGTGTTAGTGTGCTGTGGGTCCTGTGCTGTAGAGTGTGTTAGTGTGCTGTGGGTCCTGTGCTGTAGAGTGTGTTAGTGTGCTGTGGGTCCTGTGCTAAGAGTGTGTTAGTGTGCTGTGGGTCCTGTGCTGTAGAGTGTGTTATGTGCGTGGGTCCTGTGCTGTAGAGTGTTGTGTGCTGTGGGGTCCTGTGCTGTAAGTGTGTTAGTGTGCTGTGGGTCCGTGCTGTAGATGTGTTAGTGTGCTGTGGGTGTCTGTGCTGTAGAGTGTGTTAGTGTGCTGTGGGTCCTGTGCTGTAGAGTGTGTTAGTGTGCTGTGGGTCCTGTGCTGTTAGAGTGTGTTAGTGTGCTGTTGGGTCCTGTGCTGTAGATGTAGTGTGTAGTGTGCTGTGGGTCCTGTGCTGTAGAGTGTGTTAGTGTGCTGTGGTGGTCCTGTGCTGTAGAGTGTGTTAGTGTGGCTGTCGTTGTGGGTCCTGTGCTGTAGAGTGTGTTAGTGTGCTGTGGGTCCTGTGCTGTAGAGTGTGTTAGTGTGCTGTGGGTCCTGTGCTGTAGAGTGTGTTAGTGTGCTGGTGGGTCCTGTGCTGTAAGTGTGTTAGTGTGCTGTGTGGGTCCTGTGCTGTAGAGTGTGTTAGTGTGCTGTGGGTCCTGTGCTGTAGTGTAGTGTGTTGGTCTGTGCTGTGTGAGTGTTGGGTCCTGTGCTGTAGAGTGTGTTAGTGTGCTGTGGGTCCTGTGCTGTAGAGTGTGTTAGTGTGCTGTGGGTCCTGTGCTGTAGAGTGTGTTAGTGTGCTGTGGGTCCTGTGCTGTAGAGTGTGTTAGTGTGCTGTGGGTCCTGTGCTGTAGAGTGTGTTAGTGGTGTGGCTGTGGGTATGTAGTCTGTAGGGTGGCTGTGTGTGTGTGCTGTGGGTCTGTGCTGTAGAGTGTGTAGTGTGCTGGGTGGGTCCTCTGTGCTGTAGAGTGTGTAGTGTGCTGTGGGTCCTGTGCTGTAGAGGTGTTAGTGTGCTGTGGGTCCTGTGCTGTAGAGTGTGTAGTGTGCTGTGGGTCCTGTGCTGTAGAGTGTGTTAGTGTGCTGTGGGTTCCTGTGCTGTAGAGTGTGTTAGTGTGCTGTGGGTCCTGTGCTGTAAGTGTGTTAGTGTGTGTGTGGGTCCTGTGCTGTAGAGTGTGTTAGTGTGCTTGGTGGGTCCTGTGCTGTAGAGTGTGTTAGTGTGCTGTGGGTCCTGTGCTGTAGAGTGTGTTAGTGTGCTGTGGGTCCTGTGCTGTAGAGTGTGTTAGTGTGTGTGGTCCTGTGCTGTAAGTGTGTCAGTGTGCTGTGGGTCCTGTGCTGTAGATGTGTTAGTGTGCTGTGGGTCCTGTGCTGTAGAGTGTTAGTGTGCTGTGGGTGGGTCCTGTGCTGTAGAGTGTGTTAGTGTGCTGTGGGTCCTGTGTGTAGACTGTGTTAGTGTGCTGTGGGTGGTCCTGTGCTGTAGAGTGTGTTGATGTGCTGTGGGTCCTGTGTGTAGAGTGTGTTAGTGTGCTGTGGGTGGTCCTGTGCTGTGAGTGTGTTATGTGTGTGTGGGTCCTGTGCTTAAGTGTGTTAGTGTGCTGTGGGTCCTGTGCTGTAGAGTGTGTTAGTGTGCTGGTGGTCCTGTGCTGTAGAGTGTGTATGGTGCTGTGGGTCCTGTGCTGTAGAGTGTGTTAGTGTGCTGTGGGTCCTGTGCTGTAGAGTGTGTTAGTGTGCTGTGGGTCCTGTGCTGTAGAGTGTGTTAGTGTGCTGTGGGTCCTGTGCTGTAGAGTGTGTTAGTGTGCTGTGGGTCCTGTGCTGTAGAGTGTGTCAGTACGCTGTGGGTCCTGTGCTGTAGAGTGTGTTAGTGTGCTGTGGGTCCTGTGCTGTAGAGTGTGTCAGTGTGCTGTGGGTCCTGTGCTGTAGAGTGTGTCAGTGTGCTGTGGGTGGGTCCTGTGCTGTAGAGTGTGTTAGTGTGCTGTGGGTCCTGTGCTGTAGAGTGTGTGTGTGTGTGCGTGGGACGTTCCTGTGCTGTAGAGTGTGTTAGAGTGCTGTGGGTCCTGTGCTGTAGAGTGTGTTAGTGTGCTGTGGGTGGGTCCTGTGCTGTAGAGTGTGTTAGTGTGCTGTGGGTCCTGTGCTGTAGAGTGTGTTAGTGTGCCGTGGGTGGGTCCTGTGCTGTAGAGTGTGTTAGTTTGCTGTGGGTCCTGCGTTGTAGAGTGTGTTAGTGTGGATGGACCCCATAGTCTGGTATCAGTAAGGCTCTGTTCCAGTGTGTGGATTGGCCCCATGGTCTGGTATGTGTTCAGGCTCTGTTCCAGTCTGTGGATGGTCCCCATGCTCTGGTACCTGTTAAGGCTCTGTTCCAGTGTGTGGATGGGTACCAAAGATTACATGGCAAAATTCCTGGCACACAGAGTGGACAAAAAACAGCGTACAGGAGTCTGGGGCCTCAAACCCAGCACACACACAGGGGACCCAAACCCAGCACACACACACAGGGGACCCAAACCCAACACACACACACTGGGCATGAGGTCAGAGATTAAGAGCCAGTGTCATAGAGGACATCTGGATGAATTGGTTTCCTTTTAGTAAAAACGTTTGAACACTGGCAGATGCAGAGATCATTCACATTCACACGAGCCTCTCAAACTCCCTCAGCAAGTTCCTACAGCAATTTATAACATCTCCTCCATCCACAATCCGACCCTAACTCGAGCCAAACACTTACACTAACCCTCAACCTCCCCTCACCAAGTTCCAAAAGCAATTCACAACATCTCCACAATCACATCCCCCCCTGCCTCCCACCCTCCCTCCAGAGAATGTGTACATTTCCCTCCCTTTGTGTTGTGTCTCTGATGGCCCAGACTCTGCTGCTTTTAATTACGCCTTCTCTGTGGTTTTGGAGCTTTCCCCGCATTGTGTCTGGGAAGCAGGATAATGGAGGTGGAGGAGGATGAGTGGTACATTAGTAATGGTATTGCTCATCACGATGTCACTGGATAGTCTGCTGGTGGTGTTTGGCATGGGAAGTTAGCACAGCTAAGGGAACAATGAAAAACTGATGCATTTTGATCTGCTGAATGTGGAAAAAGACCAGCAGGCTAAGAGCGCATCCTTGCTGTCTCTACCTCTACCTTCACTCAAGAGCTCCTGCATTTGAATGAGCTGCTATATTTATTAACCAATATTATATGATTACTTACCCACTGCCCGAATGAGCAAGATTCAATACACATTTTTTCAATACACATTTTCTCTTAACTTTTGGTAGTATTAATTTCTATCATCCTCATGATCGCTGTTTGGTGAGCTTAGTTCTAGTAATGGTGTAGGAAAGACTAACAGTTGGATTTGTATGAAAGTCAAAGTGCATAATGCATTAAATTGAATCCAAGGTGATGTCAGTTTCACATTACATTGAATCTAGGCCCGACAGATTATTGGATTGAATCTAGCCCGATGCCAGATTGATTCACATTAGATTCGTTCTAGGCCAATGTAAGATTCACATTAGATTGAATCCAGTCCGATGCCAGATTCACATTAGATTGAATCTAGGCCGATGCCAGATTCACATTAGATTGAATCCAGTCCGATGCCAGATTCACATTAGATTGAATCTAGGCCAATGCCAGATTCACATTAGATTGAATCCAGTCCGATGCCAGATTCACATTAGATTGAATCCAGTCCGATGCCAGATTCACATTAGATTGAATCCAGCCCGATGCCAGATTCACATTAGATTGAATCCAACCCGATGCCAGATTCACATTAGATTGAATCTAGGCCGATGCCAGATTCACATTAGATTGAATCCAGCCCGATGCCAGATTCACATTAGATTGAATGTAGTCCAAAGGCAGGTTCAGAGTTAAGAAATGATGTTGTGTTCTTTGCTGTGATTTGGAGTAAGTTCACCATGAATCATGCTGAATGTTGTTTTATTCTTAAACCAAAGCTGGGTTGGACCAATAGCCCAGGCAGGTGAAATACCGCTTGCCCTGCAGGCGAGATTTGCATGAGAGAAACTCCCCAAAGCAAAAGGCACACAGAGGTCCAGACACAGCATGGACTCCCTTCATGACGGGTGCAGTCACCAACTGCAGTGCAGCCCAGCAGTCCACATTGCCGGAGAAAACAGGTTTCAATTTGTTTATACAACTGACTCAGAACAGCTGTTTCCTGTCATCGACTCGTGGAGCTCCTTTCCTATTGGCCAGGTGTAGCCAGGAATGTTTACAGGGCTGCTGGTAATCTATGTCTTACCTCTTAAGAGGACTGACTCATTTCCCTTCTGTTCAGGTACTCTAAACTGCCTTTTTAATGGGTGTTTACTCTTTTCGAGAGGGCGTGGCCTACCTTTCTCTCATTCATGGGAAAGGGAGTGGTGGGGACAGAACAGATTGGCTGCCAGTCAGGCGTCTTACAGCTGCTTCATGTCTCTGTCATTTGCTCTGACTGAGGCTGAGGGAAAACCGACGCACCCATTCAAAACACTGCTCTTTCTGACACACTGCTCTGTCCGACATACTGGTCACTCTGACACACTGCTCTGTCCGACACACTGGTCACTCTGACACACTGCTCTATCTGACACACTGCTCTGTCCGACACACTGGTCTGTCCGACATACTGCTCTGTCTGACATACTGCTCTGTCCGACACACTGCTCTGTCCGACACACTGGTCACTCTGACACACTGCTCTATCTGACACACTGCTCTGTCCGACACACTGGTCAATCTGACACACTGCTCTATCTGACACACTGCTCTGTCCGACACACTGCTATATCTGACACACTGCTCTTTCTGGCACACTGCTCTTTCTGACACACTTCTCTTTCTGACACACTTCCCTTTCAGACATACTGCTCTATCTGACACACTGCTCTTTCAGACATACTGCTCTGTCCGACACTGCTCTTTCTGACACACTGGTCTCTCTGGCACACTGCTGTGTCCGACACACAGCTATATCTGACACACTGCTGTGTCCGACACACTGCTCTTTCTGACACACTTCTCTTTCCGACACATTGCTCTATCTGACACACCGCTCCATCTGACACACTGCTCTGTCCGACACACTGCTCTATCTGACACACTGCTCTGACACACTGCTCTATCTGACACACTGCTCTGACACACCGCTCTGTCTGACACACTGGTCTCTCTGACACACTGCCCTTTCAGACATACTGCTCTATCTGACACACAGCTCTTTCAGACATACTGCTCTATCTGACACACAGCTCTTTCAGACATACTGCTCTATCTGACACATAGCTCTTTCAGACACACTGGTCTCTCTGACACACCGCTCTATCTGACACACTGCTCTGACACACTGTTCTATTTGACACAATACTCTTTCTGACACACTGGTCTCTCTGACACACCGCTCTGTCCAACACACCGCTCTATCTGACACACTGGTGTCTCTGACACACCGCTCTGTCCGGCACACTGCTCTATCTGACACACTGCTCTTTCTGACGCACTGGTCTCTCTGACACACTCCTCTATCTGACACACCGCTCTATCTGACACACTGCTCTATCTGACACACTGCTCTATCCGAAACACCGCTCTATCTGACACACCGCTCTGTCCGACACACTGCTCTATCCGAAACACTCCTCTATCTGACACACCGCTCTGACACACTGCTCTATCCGACACACTGATTTGTCCGACACACTGCTCTATCCGACACACTGCTCTATCCGACACACTGCTCTATCCGACACTGCTCTGTCTGACACACTGGTCTCTCTGACACACTGCTCACCCATGCTTTTTGGGGGATTTATTTAGAGTATATGCTCAACTTTTGGGACCAAGAAGAGTAGTCTGTGCTGCTGTTTTCTGTCTGTAGCTGTAAAATACTCCCTGTTTATCCTTAAAGGGGTTTCACTTGCATTTCAGTCACCTGTACACTGAGAGTAAGATTTCTCAGGTGCACATAAGAAATTATTATTTATTGATATTCACATATGCTGCATAGTTTCACAAGGAGAGAGTAGAAAACCTCCTTCCATTTGGATTTTAAGTGCAAATGAACACAACAGTTTGTTTATCTGCTTAATTTCTATTCGGGTGTCAAGGGGGACCGGACATGAAACAGGAAGTTACAAAGCCAAAAACAGAGAACAGTCAGCGTGACCCCAACCTACAGGGAGGAGACAGCTGTGCTAACAGGAATTAGCAGCAGGGATTAAAATCAGGACTGCACTTCATCATGTCATAAATTATGCGGTTAAAATATGCAGAGTGGATGGTTCTGCACAGATTTAAGGGTGTTAGTCTGGACCATGGGTATTCCACTGCAGTAATAAATGGGTGTTTTCGGTTCAGATGGTGCCTGGGAATAGGCTAATGAAAAGAACAGCCAGGCAGTTTTAATGAGCACCATTGTGCGCACACCTAGCTATTATGTAGAAAGTGGGAATGGTTCTGAGGCTCTGGGAATTCCAGGCAAAGCCCCATTGGCAATTGCTGGAGATTACAGTGCGGCTGTGTGGTGATAAGTGCTTGTTTCCCCTCCTGCAGTCATCAGAACACAATGGCAAGCGATTGTTTCGGCACAGACAATAATTAGCGGTTCATGGACCAGTCAAGGGAAGGCTCTGCCAAACAGTGCCGCAGCTTCAAAGAGGACGGGAGCGTTAGCCAAAATAGCAGTCAGCATGCTTGTTTCATGAGCCGCTTTCCAAGGGTGTGGTTTCTCTTGGCCAGCAGGAAGCTCATCAGAAAATCTGTGGTTCCCATGGCAGTAGAAAGCTCATCAGAAACTCTGTGGTTCCCATAGCAGCAGGTAGCTCATCAGACACTCTATGGTTCCCATAGCAGCAGGTAGCTCATCAGACACTCTGTGGTTCCCATGGCAGTAGAAAGCTCATCAGACACTCTGTGGTTCCCATGGCAGTAGAAAGCTCATCAGAAACTCTGTGGTTTCTGTTGGCCAGCAGGAAGCTCATGTGAAACTCTGTGGTTTCTCTTGGCCAGCAGGAAGCTCATGAGAAACTTTATGGTTTCTCTTGGCTAGCAGGAAGCTCATGAGAAACTCTGTGGTTGCCATGGCAGCAGAAAGCTTGTCAGAAACTCTGTGGTTTCCAAACCAGCAGAAAGCTCTTCAAAAACTGTGGTTCCCATGGCCAGCAGGAATCTCATGAGAAACTCTGTGGTTTCTCTTGGCCAGCAGGAAGCTCATCAGAAACTTGGTGGTTCCCATATCCAGCAGGAAGCTCATCAGACATGCTGTGGTTCCCATGGCAGCAGGAATCTCATGAGAAACTCTGTGGTTTCTCTTGGCCAGCAGGACGCTCATCAGAAACTTGGTGGTTCCCATATCCAGCAAGAAGCTCATCAGACATGCTGTGGTTCCCATAGCAGCAGGAAGCTCATGAGAAACTCTGTGGTTCCCATGGCAGCAGGAAGCTCATGAGAAACTCTGTGGTTCCCATGGCCTTTCATATGGATCTCCTCAACTGGCACTGTGGTGGCACAGAGGTCCGAGAGCAGAGCTGACACAAGTCTACATGTTTAATGGAAACTCACAGGGACACGTAAAACTAACCTGAGTCTGAAACCAATTCTTCCCCAGATGTCGTATTTGGGCTGGGATATAGACTGTAAATGGATGTGTCCTGATATGTCGTGCAATCAGCGAGGAAAGGGGAATCCTTTAGGTGCTGAAGGATATAGACCTGTGTTGCTGCCAATGTTTACAGCTCATTATCGCCACATTAAAACTCCAAACCAGCTGCTCACACTGGTTTAACCTGGACTAAAGTGATCTAAGTTACCTAATATTTCTAATGTATCTGAAAGATTTGCGAGGAATCTGACCCTTTCAATTCCAATTTAGACCACACTACACTGAGAAAGTCTGTTAAATTTACTCTTAAAGTTAAATGAATCAATTATTCAATGAAACATGAATGATTCATCATTTTTAGTAAACATTATTTTAATATGTTCAACCAATGTACATGATTTTTTCATTAAAATCTTACAGACTTTTTTTCTGAGTAGTATATGGTATTTGTCCCTGTAAAGTGGTGTGGACATGTGTATGTATATACAACGTTGGCAGGTCTACTGCAGATCCAATTAGCCTGCAAAGCTGAAGACCAAAAGTACCCAGGCAAGAGAACCAAACACTTATTTCTTCTTCATTAATGACTTTGCGCACCCAAATACATTTTTTAATGTCACATTTCTTTGCTCAGAATATCACGGCTCATGTGAACGACATCATCGATATCCTACACACATGTCATCAGTATCCTAAACATGGAGAATAACAGAAGCTAGTGGAGAGATGTGAGTCAGTCAGGCCAGACTCAGTGCAGGCTGAACTAGAAGGAAGGTAGCATAATAAATGGATCTTTATGAAGATCGACATTGGTATGACTGAACTTGGCTTGCAGAAGCCTTAGCTTCAGTGGCAGAGAAAAATTTTAATGTTTGTTTGTTGTGGCCTGGCTGTTTATGAACAGTGCAAGGTCATATGATCTCAGCTAACGTGTTCATTTGTATCAAGTCAGAATGTATCCACACACACTGGCCATGGGTCCCAAATAAGCACAGGTGTGAGTGGTCTGAAAAAATCCCAGTTCCAGCTGTAGTTTCCATGTAGCATGCTCGTGAACATGACATCATCATCATTTTGCAACCATCACCTTTAAACACAGCCTGACTCCACCGCCCAAGGAGACAGCCGGTCTGCTGTGTGTTGTGTTTATTTTATAGGCGGCTGCCTTTTAAATAAACAGAACATTCATATCGGCTGAAACAATGCCTGGCAACAAGGGCGCCCATACGCTATAATGAAAAAAGAGCGCATTGTTAATTTGATAATTTATTAGTATACACCTCCTGTAAGGAAAAAAGGACGTCTCTCGAACGTAATGAAAATGTACAAAGTTTATTTCCAATACCGGCAGTGACAAAGCGCACGAATGACACTTTGGATTCAGCAGAGTCCGACTGAACCACGAACCTTTCCAGAGGCTGCTTCTTATTTGTTTTCAAAGCTTTGATCAGGAGTGTTGAATGCACATACTAAGAAGGATGTTGTCAGTTTTGTAACACCTATCAATTAGGCCGTAGTGTATTGGCCGTCCTGTTGTGATTTAATTAGCACGTTTGTTGACTTGGCTGTTTCCCAATCTCTCACTCCCGGTCGCTATTCTACCATTGTACCAACTGTATTGTGATAATGATAAGATCAAGGGAATGTGTGGCCACCAGACATATTGGCATCAGAGACAGATTTCTTATAGTCCCCCGTTTGATGCTTATTTGCAATAAAGCATCACATGTACATAGTCTTCATCAGTGGCGGTGCTGTCCTGCCTTAGGTTGCTCTCCTATCACGTGGAGAACCTTACCCCTCATTGGAGCAACACCTCATTCCACTGGTCTTACTTTGAGTGCTGCCTGGTATTGCCTCTGCTTTCCCTGTGGATGTTATCACCACCACAACCTGGGTGCCATGCTGATAAATACAGTTTTTCTCAAATGTTTACACACTAAAACTGGAACTATGCACACAATGGCGAAAAATTGAAGCTCATGTGTCAACAACAAAGAATATGTCTGCAAAACTCTAAGCACAATTCCTTTTGTTTTCACTCAAATAGCAATTCTAAATCACATTTTTGCACAACTCTATACACAAAATCTCATCATTTAGCACAATTTTCATAATCAAGCCTTGTTTGTTCACATGGAAAACACTCGCCTTCAAATGCCAAACTCTACGTACCAATTGGTCTCACTCATGCCACCCCTGCTCAAACTCAATTGGCTAAACTTTTCAATTATCTGTCAGAGCATAATAGAGACCTCAGGTGACCTCAATTGTGTTGGAAAACAATGGAGCAACACGCAGCACAGAGAGGTAGAGGTAGAGGAGGAGGTGGACATGTGCGAGGTGGACGAGGTGGATGAAGAACAGGGAGACGAGCTAATATTTCAAATGAAATGCGTGCAACTTTGGTTGATCACGTATTTGTTTTTTGCTTTTTTTACAGCAGGCCTACAAACTACGATTTTTATTTTTGCAGTCTGCTGAACAAAGATTTATTTTACAGTAACAAATAAAGATTTGCTTTGTTACCTTTTTGAATTTGTTCATTGATTTCATATATGATAACAGATCATTACATCCATTGACCAGTCTAAGCATGTTCTAGTTTTGAGAAGACACAAATGTTATCTATTTTGGCAAAACTCATAATTGCACTGATAAGGAAAATAAAAAAACACTTCTAACAATGTTCATTATGACACTTGATGGAACCTGTGTTGTGAGTGCAGCCCAACTGGACCTCATTGGCAGGACAATACAGTAAATGTGCATTGTATCATACACAATGACAACAACACTCAAAGTGATAACAGTTCACACACTTTGCTGTACTGTACTGAATTAGAATTAGGTTTACCTAGCAAATGCACTATTTATATGATGATATATTTACTGTATTGTATCATGGCAACAGTCTTTATATTTACTGTAAATTTGCAGCCTATTTTGGGAAAAATTTGATTTAGAATTGCTAAATTGCTAAGAGGACCTCCCACATATTTATGCCGGATTTCTGAAATATAGAGAAGAGAAACAAAAATAGTTATAACCCCCCCCCCCTTTTTAAAAAAAAAATTTATTTTATTTTTTTAAATTTATAATAATACATGCCATTACATTTTATTGCATTTCTTTAATTGGTCTACATGGTACCACTTTAGTGTGGTCCTACCCCCTTTTGTCTTGCAGCAGATCTTGTAAATTGATTCCCCACATTTATCCATCACAGCGCATGGTCCTCTCCAGTTGGCTGACCATGGACCTTCGTGATGATAGTTTTTTATCATCACGAAGACTTTGTCTTCCAACTCTAATTTCTGTTCTTTCACATTTTTGTCATAGTACATGTTGTTGTATTTTTGGCATAATCCAATTTGTTGTGCAGCTTGATGATAAATAGCGGGAAGAGATGAGCACAGATTTTTTAGAAATATTTTGGTATTCCACCTCTCTGCTAGGGGTCCTGGCATTTCTAACCACAAATGTTCTTGCATCCGCATTTTTCTTCCCGTCATCAATTCATATGGACTGTAGCCAGTGGTTTTATGACTAACAGCTCTCAAGGACATTAAAATGCTCGGAAGGTTTTGTGCCCAATTTGGACCATTGTCCAGTACCATCTTTTTCAATGACATCTTCAATATTCTATTGGTGCGTTCAACCCCCCCAGATGCTTGTGGGTGATGTGCAATGTGCAGGTGATGTTTTATCCCTAAGAGTTTGGCTAGATCTGAGTGTATTTGTCCTGTGAAGTGGGTGCCTCTATCACTTTCCAAGCTAAGAGGTAATCCCCATCTGCAATATACCTGTTTCCATAATACCCGTGCTCTGGCCAGAGCTGTATCTGCCTTAATTGGAAAAGCTTCAATCCATTTGGTGAATGTGTACACAATCATTAGTATGTATTTGTAACCTCCTTTAGCAGGGGGGAATGGACCTATGTAGTCTATCTGGGGATTTGTCCAAGGATCTTCAGCTGAACATGTGGGTCTTAAGCGTCCTTTCTTTTTGATGTGTGAGAGATAAAAAACGAAACAGTTCAAACAGTATGTATTTACATCTTTGTCCATATCTGGTCACCAAAACATGCCTTTCAGGCGATCTTTAACTTTTTCAGCCCCTAGATGCCCCCCTTGATTGTGGATGTGATATAGAATATCTGAACGCAATCCTGATGGTGGAACCCCCGCCACACTATTCGTTTTGTACAGTAGAATACCATCAGATGTACATTCCATTTGGAAAATGGACCTTCTGTTATGAGCTTACTTGTTTTAATCTGATTATTTGGCGTAGGTCTGGATCATTCTGTTGTGCACTTCGTACATCTATTGGTTCCATACTGGTTACTGTCGAGACAGGCTGTGTGTGTGGAGCTTCTGTATAAACAATGCCATCTATCGCAGCCCTTTTTGCCAGTTCATCAACTATTCGATTAGAATCACCGTGTTTTGAGAGTCCTTTCTTTTGATTTACCTTTACTTAGAGTAGAGCATATCTGTGTTTACTGGAGCTCGTAGCTGACCATAGAGATTGTATTGGTCCGACATGAGTTAGGGGCTGTCCATCAGCACTTGTGAAGCCCCTTTTTTTCCAAATTGGTAAGTATTCTGTTAGGGAATTAACTACAAAAGCTGAATCTGAGTAAATGTTTAGTGCACAATCAGAGAAAATCATGAGTGCTTGTAGAACAGACACAATTTCAGCTTTCTGTGCTGAAAAATGTGTTGGGCATTGATACAAGTAATCAGCTTGTTCTGAGTGAATGGCAAAACCAGTTCTGTATTGACCCTCCAGCCAATAACGAGACCCGTCTACAAAAACATCAATTGCTCCCTCAATATGTTTTACTTCAAAAATTCCATCTGTGCAAAGGACAGCTTCAGTTTCACATGTATGTGGTATGCCGTCATACAAAAGTGTGCGGGGTAACATTGTCAAGGGCTTGCATATGGTCTTTAGGTTTTTAGAGCCTAAGTCCAGTGTCCATCTAGCCAGTCTAGCATTAGACTTTTACCTTACCAGTTAGCAGCATCTGAAGGGGTGTGTGAGGAGTATGTAAGATCACTTCATTAAAACCATATATGCACTCAAAATGGGACACTGCCCAATGGACGGCAAGTAAGGGACGTGTGTATGAGTTGTAAGCCTTCTCAACTGGGGAGAGAACACGGGACGCATAGGCAATTGGACGTAATTTTTCCTGAACATCTTGTAATAAGACGGCTGATAACGCTTCTTCGGTAGCTGTCGTTTGTAAAATGAAAGGCTGAGAACGATCTGGGTTTCGCAAAACGGGGGCTTGAATTAAAGCATTCTCCAGTGTCTGAATAAGGCATTCAGGTTTGGAGAAAGCTGTTAACACCTGGGCTAGACACAGATGGAAGAGTGTGGGTGAACGAGCAAAACCTTGAGGCAAAACATTCCATGTGTATTGTGTGTTTTTAAATTTGAATGCAAATTTGTACTGGCAGTCTGGATGCAATGGTATTGACCAAAATCCATTAGAAATGTCTAATGCTGAATAATACTTTGCTTCAGGTATCAGGGATGCTAGTACATCTGGTGTTGAAGCTACTACTGGAGCACAGGTAGGGGTGCATTTATTAAGTTCTCTGTAATCAACACAAAGCCTCCAGGAATTGTCTGGTTTCTGAACTGGCCATATGGGAGCCATTGCTGGTGAGAGACAGACATGACGTCCTGTTGCAAAAGAGACTCAATCGTAGATTGAATATAAGGGTTTGCTTCATCTGGGTACTTATATTGGCGGAGTGATGGAGGATCACAGCCTTGTATATTCACCTCCATGACTTCACGATCTATTCGCCCACAATCATGTTTACTTTTAGCAAAAACACCTCTATGTTTTGCTAACACTTCCTCCAAATCTGCATCGTTAACTCTCAACAATGTATGTAAGTCATATTCCTCCGACTTTTTAATGGCATGCACTGCATGGACATCGGAAATCTCCACAAACTCATCTTTAGACTCAGTATTGCGCCAAATGCAATTGTTGCCATAATCTATAATGTAACCACGCTTTTTCATGATGTCTGAACCTAAAATGTTGCGACCATCTCCTGTTGCACTAAGCTAAGCTTTGTCTTTAAACCTGTCTTTGCCAATTTCAAAGGTAAGGTTATCTGATTGGGAAGCCAGAGACATAGTACCATCAAAGCCTTCTATTCTGATAGTCCTGTTACTGTGACTAGGGGTTGCATTAGAATGAATTATGGACAAAGAAGCACCAGTGAAGTGGTATTGCTTTTCATCTTAGAAATAGCTGCCTGCAAATCAACATTCTCTGCACTCAGTTTTGTTATTGCTGACTGTATACTACTGAGTGTCTGGCTCAGATTTCAGTGATTAGGACCTTTACTGTGAAAAGATTTGCATTCCTTAGCTATGTGTCCTTCCTTTCCACATTTATAACAAACAAACTTTCCATCCAAATTATAGGGTAATGGCCTCTCTCCTCTTTGATGCTTAATGTCATCTGGCACATATCCTTCATTTCTCCATGACACAGTCTCATGTGAACAATTATTATGAGGCCTTCCTCCAACTGCAGCTACTGTCTTGTTGTTGTAGGGTCTTGTTGGGTTAAATGTGGCATACCACTATAGTCAGATAAAGTTTCCCATAATCTAGAAGCATATGCTGCTGGGTGTTCTCCCTGTTGCATTTCTACTTCCCTAATTCTTTCCCAATCTATCGCTCGAGTTCCCAGGACCTCTAGTAGTGCCTTCTTCCCGCTAGCTTTGTCTGCATTCTTGTTCTGTATATCAGTAGAAAGCACTCTAGCTAAGGCATGTGGAAGGCATGCAATTAGTGTGACACAAGCATCAGCATCAGTAAGTCTGTGTAGATCTCCCGCACGTTCTAGTGATGCAATGAATTTGAGCGGGTCTCTCTTAGAAAGCTCAAAGTAACCAATGTTCTTGATTAGGGATTCAATGTCACCAGGTGAGAGAGGCCTAAGTGTAGTAGTTGTATTTGTGCGTTCCCTCTGCCCCCCCTCCCCAGGCTGAATAGTAGTGGTTGAATGTGCAGGGGCCATAGGAAACTTAACTGTGTAATCCGAATAGCTATCCCAATTTTCCCATGCAGGTTTCCCCCCAAAATTGTTGGTTTTATCATCCTCATTGTCTAATTCAGCCACTAATCCCTCAGGAAGGGGTACCCCTACCGCTGCTATGTGTTCTTGCATGATATCTACTGCTCTCTTGTATTTTCCTACACGGTCTGAATTGCTATTGTGAGTTCCAGGAGTCAGATTGGTACATTTACTAATCAAGTAATCATACGCTGCTTGTGCACGATTCAAGTCATTGACTGTTTTTTCTAGTGAAGACGCAAGATTCTGATTATTGTCTTCTGGCTGTGCAACCTCCTGCCTCAGCTTTATTTGAATCTCCATGTTAAGTGTGGCATTCGCTTTATAACTTTTAAGAGTAACTGCTTTCTCTGTGACTTGCTGTTGAAGAGTATGGTTTTCTATCTCTACAACGTCTAATCTCTTTTTAGTCATTTTGTAAGATGCCAGAATCGCTTGCAATGCTGTAGCAATCTTCCCTTTCTTATTTTTAGGTAATTTCGAATAGTTTTCAAACTGAGACAATGCCCACTCGTAAGGCGCGTCTTGCTTTTCTATCCCTTCAAGCACACTGCTTTTGTCATGTTTAGCAATGTACCTAACCACAAGGTCTTCCATCCTCTAATTTATAGTTAGCTATCACACAATACACAAACAATATTGCTAAACCAGCGTTACCGACTTAAAAAAAAAAGAATTCGCAATGTAGTCATGTGAATTAGTAAGTGATATTAGAATAGTTTTTTACTACTCAGAGTACACCCAATTTAAGAAGTACTATGTCCCAGTACTTCGGAACCAATACATTCTACAGACCAGTTACTTTAGGTCTATGTTCTAATCGTTGTGTTATCTAGTTGCTTTAAGATAAACAACAGCTGCCCTGTTCCTGTACTTCGGACGCAGGTCGAGGATTCCAGTCACTTTAGGAATACTATTTTAGCATAAAGGTCCCGGTGCTTCGGGCACAATTGATTCTAAAGACCAGTTACTTTAGACCTACTTGTATCTACAAGTTACAACAGTGCCACACTCCGTCGGGCACGGTCCAGTTACTCTTAATTCCAGTGCTTCAGAATTAAAACTCTTACTGCCAGTATGAAATGATGGTGAAAACAAACACAACTGTCCCAGTCCTTAAAACTCCTTTCTAGGTTTTTTTAAACGAGGGGGTTCCCTAAAATACAAACCAGCAGCATAAAAGAAGAAACCGCGTTTCTGACCTTAGTGTCCCTGGTTTTTTTTTTTGGAATTCCTCCTGGCTGGCTCACCAGCTGTAAGGAAAAAAGGATGTCTCTCGAACGTGATGAAAATGTACAAAGTTTATTTCCAATACCGGCAGTGACAAAGCGCACGAATGACACTTTGAATTCAGCAGAGCCCGACTGAACTACAAACCTTTCCAGGGGCTGCTTCTTATTTGTTTTCAAAGCTTTGATCAGGAGTGTTGAATGCACATACTAAGAAGGATGTTGTCAGTTTTGTAACACCTATCAATTAGGCCGTAGTGTATTGGCCGTCCTGTTGTGATTGAATTAGCATGTCTGTTGACTTGGCTGGTTCCCAATCTCTCACTCCCGGTCGCTATTCTACCATTGTACCAACTGTATTGTGATAATGATAAGATCAAGGGAATGTGTGGCCAGCAGACATATTGGCATCAGAGACAGATTTCTTACACTCCACTGAGTGGGAACTAGGGACGAGGATAAATCTCTTACGTGGATATCTACAACATGTTGTGCAGGATAAATGCTCTCTAAAGCCTGCAATGTTGTGGATATGAGGTGGTTATGTTAGGATTATAGATGAAAAGGTGTAGAGGCTCTCTCTTTCAGCAAACTTCATTGTGTGGTATAGACTCTTTAAACTGAGGTGATGTGATTGGTTATGTGGTGTAGACTCTGTAAGCTGAGGTGATGTGATTGGTTATGTGCTGTAGACTCTGTAAGCTGAGGTGATGTGATTGGTTGTTATGCGGTATAGACTCTGTAAATTGAGGTGATGTGATTGGCTATTATGTGATGAAGATTGTAAACTGAGGTCATGTGATTGGTTATAATGTGGTGAAGACTGTAAAATGAGGTGATGTGATTGGTTGTTATGTGGTGAAGACTGTAAAATGAGGTGATGTGATTGGTTGTTATGTGGTATAGATTCTGTAATCTGAGGTGATGTGATTGGTTATAATGTGGTTACTGAAAAATGAGGTGATGTGATTGGTTATTATGTGGTGAAGACTGTAAAATGAGGTGATGTGATTGGTTATTATGTGGTGAAGACTGTAAAATGAGGTGATGTGATTGGTTGTTATGTAGTGAAGACTGTAAAATGAGGTGATGTGATTGGTAAAGTCCCAGAATGTGAGAGGGGTTGCCTCTCTGAGCTGCACAGATTTCATCAAGCACAAGAGGCCATGCCACCCCTTAAAACATGAGAGTGAAATAAATGTATATATTCTTGTACAGTCTGGAGGAAAGACACATGGTTGCTCTGAACATGCTTGTGAATGAGCTAACATGGGTCTAAAACTTGGTAATACTGCATTCACTTTTCACTGAAGAAATTTAAACTCCAATAATTCAGATTTATTTTGGGATTCATTATTATTTATATTATTATTGTTTATTGTGTGCTCTGTTTTAGTATTGCTTTAAATCATTAGCTGATTACTAGTCCTGACTGTTCAACACAAAGGCACTGGTGGATTTAGTGCTAGCAGGCATTAGCTTATAAAATGTTAGCTATTTATTCAGGAATTTTGCTATGCCCTTTGAAGTCTATGGTAGCCATCTTGAGCTTTCTCCAAGGTTACAAGTTATGGACATCCAAGGACACAAGTTCTAAAAAATGTTCCCAAAGAAAATATTCATTCCATTTCACCAGACACGTGTTGTCCCCCGTGTACACTGTGTTAGTATTATATATGAAATTTGACTATTTATTAAGACTTTGAAGTGAAAGATATCTCTGATTTGAGCATTTGGGCTCGAGTGCCAGGGGCTAGGAGCATGTCCTGTGAACACGCTTTTTCCTTTCCTTAAAGACATTATAACAGTCCCTGTGCATGGAACCCATTTTTGGGCCAAATGGCGTCCTGACTGGAAAGTGAGCTCTTTGGTAAAGCAAGTGGTGAAGGGCTGGCCAAAGCTTCTCATCAATTTTAAAATGAGGCTGATTGTTTCTGATTCAGTAGCGGTGAACGGTGTATAACAAACGTATTTCGTCTTGCTCAATGGGTGCTGTGTGCACTTCATCATTGACCTTATTTTTCCTGATTTATAGTGTCATACAAATGATTTCAAGGGAGTCTGTAGCAGCCAATAATGTAATAACTACCGTTAATGTAGTAACTGCCAATAACGTAATAATTTTTCCGTTCTTAATGTAATAAAAGTCGATAATGTAATAACTGACCAATAATGTAATACATTTTCTGAACCAATAACGTAATAACTTTTTGCATATAATGTAATAAGTTATTACATTATTGGCTGGTTATTACATTATTAGCTGGGTTTTTTAAAAATCATAAAAAAATGTAATAACAGGAGCCGATAATGTAATAATATACTTATATCGCTTTAAGTTTTATTTATTGGCTATAAAGTGTCACACTTCCATGACACTTACCCTTGTTTCCTCTTTCAAATAGCTGCTCAAAAACCTGACCACACGCGCGCGCACACGTGCACACACACACACACCTACTCTCTTTCTAGGAATTTACTATTTATTTGTTTGTGGTGCTTGGTTAGACTTATCTATCCTCTGTTGGTCTGGGGAGGGTGTAGACTACCACACGCCTCTGATACATGTAGAGTCGCCAACTGCTTCTTTTCACCCGACAGTGAGGCAGAGGTGGGAGTAAGTCACACTTGTTCAAGTCACAAGCAAGTCTCAAGTCTTAACCTTCAAGTCTCAAGCAAGTCCCATGTCACTGTGTTTAGACTCAAGCAAGTCAAGTCGAGTCACTAGTAAACGTCAAGCAAGACAAGTCAAGTCATTGCTCAGGTCAAGCAAGTCACAAGTCAAGTCACCATGAAAGAAGTGCTTAAAACAAGAGAGAAAGGAGCACAATGGCAAGCCATGTCATGAGAAAACTGCACCTGTTAGTGAGTTAGTTAGTTTCTACAACTAGGGATGGGCATGGTTAGGATTTTATCAATACCAATACCACTATTGATACTGCTTATCAATACCAATACTTATCAATACTCTTATCAATACTTCCTCATTTGGAGTGCAAAATGCATGTTGTTAAAATAATTATCAGTACTACTTTTATATTAGTTTGGGCAAAAAATATTTAACAAAATAGTTCTGTTGAAAAAATGAAACATTGTTTTCTGAGAGAAAACATGATGCTGGGACCAATTGGCATAGATACTGTAAATGTAATGTGTATCAAGAGAATGTTTATTTCTTTAAAAAAGGGATGGTAAACCATCCTTTATTATGATAAAACTGAAAGATGTGTTACCAAAGTTATCTTTGTAGGTAATGATATATACTATATTTTACAGTTTAGAATTTAACATTAAGAGGTTGAAAGTTGAGCACAAGGCATAATAGTGCCAGTTTGGTTGAAGAAGTTATTTAAATACACTTGATTAAAGATTATATTTTTCATGGAAAGAAGTGGTGGTCTTTTTTTATTTGAGAACACAGCATCTTCAAAGAGGTATAGATTTCATATTATACAACATAAGAGTAATTGTCTGTGTTTGCAAACATGTGTGCTCCCACTTAATTTGGTACTCAAATGGCAAAGGAGTATAAGGCAGGGCTGGAGATAAGTCTAACCATCAAATTATACAAACAATTAATTCCTAGAGACAGAGAGAGAGAGTAGGTGTGTTTTTTCAGAGTTAGGACTAAGATTCAGGGGTCAGGATTGGCCTGGTTTTTGAGCAGCTATTTGAAAGAAGTAACAGTAAAGGTAGGCCTAAGTGTTATGGAAGTCTGACACTTGATAATAAATAAAACTTATACATAGTGATACAAGTATATTATTACATCATCGGCTCCTATTACATTATTGGTAAGTTACATTACATTACATTATTACATTATTACAAGTTATTACGTTATCGATTTTTATTACATTAAGAACGGAAAAATCATTACGTTATTGGCAGTTATTACATTAACGGTAGTTATTACATTATTTGCTGCTACAGAGTCATTATCTCCTATGGACTAATAGCGCAAACCAGTCAGTTCTGCAAGTTCGTGCCGATTTGTCAGGACAGTGTAGTCCGATGGAAAACAATAGTTTCAGGTATGATGGGGAATTAGAAAAACTGCCATTGCTAAATGTGGGTACTTCCAACAACAATGAATACTAAATACACAGATCGGTATATAAAGTAGTTTTCGGAGTTTATGAAATTATTAAAAACATTCAGGACAATAGGCTGATATTCCGGGGCTCATAACAATGTTTATTTATTTTATAGTAGCGCTTGGAAGTTATTATCACGTGGGCAAATGATGTCACTGGGTGGTTAATTTAAATGTTGTCCATATGTGACCAGCTCAAACTAGTTCTGAGTAACAAAGAATTGAGGACGAGTTTAGAGAAATCAGTCTCGGGGTGCCGGTCAGAACAGGGACAGCGCGTCTTGAAGCGAGAGCAGTTCACGAGAAATACGATCAGCCAAGTAAGTTGGATAAGAACAAATATGGCTAAGTACCAGACGGCACCATGTTTTCAACACTGTTATAAGAGTACATCGGGTAACTTAAATATTGGGATGCTGGGTTGGGGCAGTAAATTGAAGGAAGCTTTTTGCTCGCCAAAGTTAGTAGGCAGATAAAATAGGAAATTAAAGCTACGATACAGTAAATTATAATAAATGACAATGATTTATATATATTTTAAATCAGCATGCTTGACTTCAAAGATGTGGCTATTCGATGTGAAACTGCGTGGAAGCCTGTCTGTAATAACGCTAAACAGTTTGCGTGAAAGAATAAACATGCTGCTGTCTTCACAAAGTATAAAAAAGGCTACACGGAATGTCAGCAACTTCCTTCTGGTGAACGTCGAGACGGACCATGGTGCACTTTAATTCTATCAGACCTTCGGACTGGGTTTTTTAAATATTTTAAACAGTTATAAGCGCATTTAACGCGTTTCAGTACCCAAACCCAAAACATTATTTAGTCCATGATGAGAACAGCATTTAATCTAGTTTAAAAAAAACGCACACACGCACACACACACACACACACACACACACTATTTCTGTGTCTTTACTTATGCGGCTTATGAGTAAATAAAGTATAAATGAGCATATTTCATTTAACTAGCCGTTTGTCCTGACCTGTGGAGGTAGATTTGTAAAACAAAAAAAAACAAAAAAACAACAAAAAAAAAAAAAAAACAGACGATGCTCTTCTGTTGAAATGGACTGTACTTTTTACTTCTTATGATCGTTTTTTGGAAGAGACACGTTTGTCATACGGGGAAGTTTTACAATTTTTTTTAACGTCCTTGATGTTTTAGCGCGGATTTTTATGTGAAAAAATAACAACAAAAACGGAGCGCTTTATTATTCGATTACATACGCGCTGTATACGCTAAAATATATAGATTTTGTTTTTACCTTTTAGTAAACCTGTTACTAAAATTATATAATTGCACGAAATAAATACTCCACCTTTATTTAACACTGGTTATTGAGGAAAAGACTAACACATGTATAATTTTGGGATCCAAACTTGCGCTGCTTGAGTAGTTTATGGATAGTGTACAATACACATTTAGTGCTACTTATCAGCTACTTGTAGAAATTATGTTTTATGATTATTCTGGGTCATGAATATGGTTCATTTAGAACTTTCCTATTATCCCGATGTCAGTCTTAGTGTTAATATCTGCACAATACCGACTATGAACCATTTCCAAAGTAAATCGGTTTTTTGTTGTTTGGTGAGTGGATGGAATGCTTCACTTGCACACAGTCTATGGTTAACTGCATTACTCAAAATAAAGGTATGGTCACTGCGCATGTGGATAGTGCTGATTTTTGAGACTTCGTTAGAGTCGTTACCACTTCTTTTTTTTTAGATGATCATTATTCCCGAGTGGAAAGCACGACGTGATTTATGTCTCAACAACCCCCTTCTGAAGGAGTAGTTCTCCAAACATGCTGCGGTCATCACTATAAGAGGTTCTCGGAAGGATCTTTGTGCGTTATCATGCTTACGATCTTTCTGATCTAAGAGCGGGGCGTTTCACCAGACTGAAATGGAACGACCTTTTTTCCGGACCATTTAATCTGCTTGACACACTGACGACACACTGACCCTAGACCAGTATGCGAGAGTCGGTATAAATGTAATAGTTTATGGATTTTGTGAATTTACTCAGACATTATTTTGCACAGCAATGTGCAATTTGAGTTCAAACAGATCTGACATATCAGTTGTCCATAACCATTTTGATTACGTTCTAAAGTTAATGCAATCGCATACGATTTAAACCACAAACAGCCCGCTGTTACATTCATACGACCTAGTCTGTATAATGGCAACAGACGTGCGGAATAATCGTAGCAGTTAATTAAAACGCCCTATAATGTGCACATGGAGGTTTTTCCTGCAATTTACTAACATTAATAAAGGAAGTACATTTCCAGTGATAACGTGAGACCAGCCACTTCATCAGATTATGAAGCATGAGGCTTTTATTTATGAAAAAAGGCACCTTGATAAGCCTTTATAGAGCACCAACTGTCCAGACCAATCGGATCTGTGTTTATTGTAAACACCTGTAATCAGGTGGCTGTTACTATCCATTAATCATGTTGGAGCTTCCAGAAGATGATGCTTCATCAACACAGCAAGGAAATTAGCTGCACTCGTTTATTACTAAACACTGAACTAACTTAAAAAGTCAAACACATTTATGAGTATTACATTTAAAGGTATATTATGTAGGATTTTGTGGCCCTTGTAGACTCTGTTTTTGTAAACCCCATCCACACCACCATTGAGGACACACCCTGAAGTGCTACAAGCAAATGTCAAGGGAAGAGATGAGGTGGTCAGAGATATTGAAAATAGCATTTTTAGCAACATGATTTACTTTATATAGATGGTAAGAGTAATTATGCAGTATCATAACAATATTTAGACTGAGTGCACCCCTTAACGTGTGGGAAAATCATATGGTAGCTACTCTGTACCACCAGTGCAGCTATTTTATGTTTTTCCTAATTTGGTATTTATCTGTTCTAGGCCCTGTTTCATGAAGCAGGATTACTGAGTTAGCTGGATGACTGAGTAAAACTCAGAGCCCTCCAAAATCTGGAGCATGGATTGATAAAGCGTTTTTCTGGGTTTTACTCTGCAAAATTATCCAGCTAACTCAGTAATCCTGCTTCCTGAAATACCCCCCTGGTCATTTAGTTTGAATTGGTATGTAAACACGGAATTGCGTGTGAAATAAGAACATTAGCAGGCCATATCTAGCATGGCTACAGTTGCTACAGTTAGCAAAACTTTATTGACTGTGTTACATATATGATGCATTACATTAATACTGAATAGCCCCAACAAATTTTAAAGTTTTTAATAATCTATTCAGAAGTTTAAAATTAGTGAAGTATAATTAATTGCAGAATAACTGCTTTGCCAGTTGTCTGTAGTGTTTAATGGATTTTGAGTTAGGTTCTCGGAAAGGCACACTTACTAACATTGTGGAAATAATCCTTCCGTTAGGGGGTCTAGAGCAGTTTCAGACCGTGAGGGTCTGGCACTTTAGCAGATCAAGGCAATGGAATAGTTTAAATGGGCAAAGCGCAGTTCTGAAACAGGGCAGGTGTGTGATCTATTCAGTGCGCTGAGTGGACATGTTAACGGCAAATTGCTGTGCACTGTGTGACAGACCTGTGTTCCCCCAGCACAGGCACTCTTCAGACTCATCTGTCTCTGTCGGAGACTGAATGATATTTCAGGGGAATTTATTAAAACTATACTTAAATTTTTTTTTGTGTGTGTGAAATATGCGTTTGGAACTAACTGTGATTTAAAAGATCCCCGTTTTCTAAATAGGGGCAGCTGACATTGGCTCAGTTATACTCATAGAATTTTTCCATCTGAAAGACTGAATGGACATTTTTATCACATCAGTCCTGGAGTTTATTTGGAGGAAGTTATTTTTTAGATCGCAACTAAAGCTTTTCGGTTTAATGAGAAAATACCAATGATAAATCTTGGGGGATGGAGGGTGTCACAGACAGTCATTGAATCAGGGAATTGCAGTTGATGCCTGTGGTGCTGTTGGAAAGGTTGACTGGTACTGCTGGTCCCCACTTGTCCGCTAAAGCAGAAGCTGATCATGGCTTTGGCACTGATACTTTTTCTGGGTGCTGGCCTCAGAAATGACAAAGTATAGTGCTGTGAGGACCTTGCAGTACCCACACAGTTAGACCACACTGGGCAGAGTGGAGGTGCTGTACAGTTACACCCACCTAAATGTGTTGGAGTTACTCACGCTAATGGGAAATACAGACATTCTATAAGTGAAGACGAAGAGCCTTTTCAGTTTGGATTATTGAGGGTGTATGGGCTATTTAGTGGAGAAGTTCCAGATTCCATTCTTGCTCTGTCAAATGGAACTGGAAGTTCAGTTAGCTCCTCGCTAGACATTTACAGATGTCAAGTTTGCCCCTTGGCTTATGGTCTGAATAAATTTGTTCAAGAAAGGAAGATGGCTTCTTTAACGGTTTACAAAATATTTTCCAATAAGGTCCACCTCCTGGAAGTTGATCCGTGTTTGTTGTGCTGTGTCTGTTAGCCCGCCTCTCACTGATGAAGGCTAATGGAGCTGTGGAAAATGCATTGGGCTTGATCTGGCTTCGTTTAACATTTTTTTAAAAGCTCAATAAAGACCTTCATGCCCATCTAGTAACAGAGAGAAGCGCTTTGCAGTTTACACTAGCCTTCGATAGAAAGAAGTGACAAAGCAAGGGTTTCAGACTTCTTTAAACTCTGGCTTTTGTGAAAAATGCTAAAGCATTCTAGCTGCAATTTTAATATACATCAAAGTCACTTGTATTTAAAAAAAATGTTTTTATTGGTGCCAAACTTGGGGCTGATCATGTCCAGGTCCTACTTGAATTTGTAATATCAAATGAGGTATTTGGAACTGCAGCACACACACATACACACAAACACACACACTCTCACTCACACATACACACACATACACACACACACTCACTCACACATACACACACAAACACACACACTCTCTCACACACATACACACAAACACACACACACTCACACACACATACACACAAACACACACACTCTCACTCACACACACACACACACACAAACACACACACTCTCACCCACACATACACACACAAACACACACACTCTCACTCACACATGCACACACAAACACACACACTCTCACTCACACATACACACACAAACACACACACTCTCACACACACATACACACAAACACACACACACTCTCACACACACATACACACACAAACACACACACTCTCACTCACACACACTCTTGCACTCACACACACATACACACAAACACACACACTCTCACTCACACACACACAAACACACACACTCGCACTCACACATACACACACAAACACACACACTCTCACTCACACATACACACAAACACACACACTCTCACTCACACATACACACACACACAAACACTCTTGCACTCACACACACATACTCTCACACTCACTCACGCACACTCTCACTCACACATATACACACACACACTCACTTACACACACTGATTGGCTAAAGCATAATGGAGGGCGGATCCATGGCTCCGTAGCGCCCTGCGTCAGGCTGGCGTAGTGCAGAGTAGAGGGAGCGCCTGCGTCAGGCTGGCGTAGCGCTGAGTAGAGGGAGCGCCTGCGTCAGACTGGCGTAGTGCCCTGCGTCAGGCTGGCGTAGCGGTGAGTAGAGGGAGCACCTGCGTCAGGCTGGCGTAGCGCTGAGTAGAGGGAGCGCCTGCGTCAGGCTGGCGTAGCGCTGAGTAGAGGGAGCGCCTGCGTCAGGCTGGCGTAGCGCTGAGTAAAGGGAGCGCCTGCGTCAGGCTGGCGTAGCGCTGAGTAGAGGGAGCGCCTGCGTCAGGCTGGTGTAGCGCTGAGTAGAGGGAGCGCCCTGCGTCAGGCTGGCGTAGCGCTGAGTAGAGGGAGCGCCTGCGTCAGGCTGGCGTAGCGCTGAGTAGAGGGAGCGCCCTGCGTCAGGCTGGGGTAGCGCTGAGTAGAGGGAGCGCCTGCGTCAGGCTGGCGTAGCGCTGAGTAGAGGGAGCGCCCTGCGTCAGGCTGGCGTAGCGCTGAGTAGAGGGAGCGCCTGCGTCAGGCTGGCGTAGCGCTGAGTAGAGGGAGCGCCCTGCGTCAGGCTGGTGTAGCGCCCTGCGTCAGGCTGGCGTAGCGCTGAGTAGAGGGAGCGCCTGCATCAGGCTGGCGTAGCGCTGAGTAGAGGGAGCGCCTGCGTCAGGGAGGAAGCACGAGCCGGGTGGGCGTAAAGGGCCCGGGGAAACGTGTGGACGCAAGCGCCATTTCCGCGACTTGGCTAATCCCTCACCCGCCCGCTTTCAGTTCAGCCCGTTCATGCAGGCGTCTGCTTATCAGCGCGTGGTGGAGAAAGAAAGAGAATTCCTGCGGAACGATAGAGGAACTGGGCCCTCCTTACTGAATGTGGCCTTTGATCCTAGCTACAGAATATAAATAGGATTCAATTTTCGAAAAGGAAAGTTCTGTCAACAGGCCTGGATAAGATACAGAAACTGAAACAAATACCAAACATGAACAAATCAACACATCCATCCTCTTATGAGACTACGGAAGAACTGGCATTAAAATTTGTTAAAGCTGAGAGGGTTAACTGAGGCTCTTTTTATCACAGTGGAGACATGGTTTTCGTGACCACCAGCACTGAGATACAGCAGGAAGTTTTCAGAATGCGTAGATAGGTAGATAACTAGGCGTGCAGGTAGGCGTTGTAAGTGGGGCACATGCATGCATGTGCGCGTGGCCTACGTCTACACGCCAACACGCCTGATCTATTTATGTGTTTCCTGTGAGGTCTGACAAGGTGGAATAGTAATGAGGTCTGACAAGGTGGAATAGTTCAGCGGGTTAGTAACCTGCTTTTAACTCAAGAGGTCGCTGGATCGAATCCTGCCATTTTCCAATTGCTAGTGAATTTTGAATTAATTAAATTCATGTTTTTAATCATCTTTTTTTCATATTTTTTTGACAGGCACCTTATAGATAGATAAACTTTATTTCAGACACATAGGTCCATATCACATAAAAACAACAACACAGAGATATAATCATTGCAATTCACAAGTCCACAGTGATTAAAACACAGCCATTTGCTCTGCCCAGCAGTTTGGGGAGACCTGAATGCTATAATGGTAGGAATAGATGAGCATTGTTGGGCTAAATGGCCTGTTCTCGTCTTACCTTATGCTATGTTATGTTATGCATTTTGAATGGTTTGGCTGCTGTGATTTTTTTTAAACTTTTTTTGCCATTGCCATTTGACATCTTTTGCGTTTTATGCTGCAATAAAGACCAACTTTGTTCTTATGACATCTCCTATAATTCAGTGGTTCTCAACTGGTCTGGCTTTGGGACCCACATTTTCCCATGGTCGTTAAGTCGCAACCCACTTTTATAGAATTTAAACCAAGCAAATTTATTTCTCAAAAATGGGCTAGTAAACACACATACACAATGTCATCATGACCTTTTTCTAACATAAACAAATATTTTCATCCCTGCATTCAGAGCACATTACTCAAGCAACGGCAAACTGATCCTGGTAAGTGGTTAACGTTAATAAACAGACGAGTATGAACGTGTATGCTGATCCCGGTGAATATGAATAAAATGAACATAACTGTTTATACATATATGATGATCTCTCCGAGTACGCCTACTAAACGGGCTGTTTTTTAGGCATTTGGGGAAGCTAATGAGATGGTTGGGGATGTGCTTTTAGGCCTATTCCTGATAAGAGTTCCAAAGTCTGGGGTGATGGTAGACAGAGCTACTCTCTCAGATCGTGCTCAGTGTTCAACCTGTTCCTCTGCTTTGGCTTGAGCTGGACCAAAGTTGAAACTAATTTGGTTGTGTTTTTTTGTGTTTGAAAAAAACAACAGGACTTGTAGATCTTAAAAGCATGGTGTTTAATATTTTTGCATTAAAAGTAGGTAGTAGCTAGATATTATTTTGACTGCAAGAATTTGCTGCAACAGCACCCCCCACTAGCAGGCTCATATTCACGCTTGCCTGGGCGTTGATGTTTGGCAACATACTAGCCTACTGTATGCCATCTAATCTGGTTAATCTGCTATCAACAATATCATTCGGCACTACTAAACATAAACAACTACAAGTACTAAGAATTATACCAATAGCCTACATATCTTAAGCAGGTTGTTGATACATATATCTTTCAAGTGTATAACAGTTTCACCCAGCTGAAAGAATAAAAGAAAGTGAGTTGGCAGGTCTTCAGTCGCTTTCCTAGTCTGGTGTTACTGCCAACCAAGATAAGATAATATAAGATTTGTCCCGCGGACTTTGGATCCACAAACTGTTCGATTTCAGAGTGGTAAAGTGATGTGTTGATCTTTATGTAATAAACCAAGAATGGCGGTGTCATCGGAGAATTTCACAATGTAGCCTAATTTCACAATCTAAAGAACACCGCGCAGACCCACAGTTTATAAGACTATACTAATGAAATCAGTTTACAACAAGAGAAATCACCGCGCTCACCCGTTTTAATTTGTTTGGTGCGTTGAAACCAGTGAAATATCATCAGTTGAAAAGAAATTGGTTCGCACTGAAAAAATGGCGATGACTTAAAATGACTTAAAAATGGTTTTCTTCAATGCAGAAACATGCACAAATGTTTCGGCATGTTGCCTTCTTCAGCGTGCAGGTACAATGATTAGGACATTCTGCCTTCTTTATCTAATTGTTTAACTTGAATTTGGATGCGAGTCCAGCTAGTTTTAAACCAGCAATCTCCTGATTTAACCTGCTGAGTTTACATGTGCACGCGTGGTGGCGATTGTTGCTGCACACAAAATGTACATGCACTCCATTACATTACATTACAGGCATTTAGCAGACGCTCTTATCCAGAGTGACTTACACAACTTTTTTACATAGCATTTTACATTGTATCCATTTATACAGCTGGATATATACTGAAGCAATTTCGGTTAAGTACCTTGCTCAAGGGTACAACGGCAGTGTCCTTACCCGGGAATCGAACCTGCGATCTTTCGGTTACAAGTCCAGTTCCTTACCCACTGTGCTACACTCCACTGGCAACGCGTACCTACACGCACGTGTACACGCTTACACGCACTTTAGCCGTAGCAGGTACG
The DNA here is from genome assembly GCF_018555375.3 of Anguilla rostrata. Lineage (NCBI taxonomy): Eukaryota > Metazoa > Chordata > Actinopteri > Anguilliformes > Anguillidae > Anguilla > Anguilla rostrata. The sequence continues at coordinate 640,485 of NC_057948.1, forward strand.
GGGTGAAGGTACCGTGCATTAGTTGCTCATAGCACGTGTGTGTGTGTGTGTGTGTGCACGTGTGTGTGTAAACTGGAGAAAGCCATCTCCCTGCAGTGCTGGTGGTGGGGATGTTTTTGTGTTGTATTGTAGGTGGAGGGCAGGCCCTGCTGGACCCAGCTCCAGCTGGATAATCTCAGTTTAGAGAAGCAGCTGTTAGCCCCACTGGAGTACTAGAGTCCACAGACTTCCCTGTCCAGCAGCCTTGCACAGACGTGTGTCTGCTTTGGGAGCAGAAGTGTGCAGACTTCCCTGTCCAGCAGCCTTGCACAGACGTGTGTCTGCTTTGGGAGCAGAAGTGTGCAGGCTTCCCTGTCCAGCAGCCTTGCACAGACGTGTGTCTGCTTTGGGAGCAGAAGTGTGCAGGCTTCCCTGTCCAGCAGCCTTGCACAGACGTGTGTCTGCTTTGGGAGCAGAAGTGTGCAGGCTTCCCTGTCCAGCAGTCTTGCACAGACGTGTGTCTGCTTTGGGAGCAGAAGTGTGCAGGCTTCCCTGTCCAGCAGTCTTGCACAGATGTGCTTCCTTATTGTAAGGGCTGCATTATTTAAGCTCTGCTGCTGTGTCTCATTCCTTCACTTATCCTGAGGGCTGCAGTTCTATAAAAATTATTTTGCCTCATGGCAAAACAGAGGTGCTGTACGTTTTTTTAATTTCCATTTGAAATATCCTTCACGGTTGAAATTTGCATATGAACATTTTTCTGCATGGTAAGGCAGTTAGTTCTCAGGATATTGTCATATCTTGCGTCAGCCAAGTGCCAGACATCACACCTGAAGCAACATACTCTTAACTTTTCGTACGGAGTTATTCAAATAGATTAGCACATGAAAAGTCCATTCTACAGTTCCTTTCTGTGAATTTCAAACCTCGCGAAGGAGTGGCTCCAATACACGGTTAGGGTCCAGCCTATCCCAGGGTGCTTTGGGTTAATGGCCCGCAGGCTGGGTGGATTTACTGAGGTGAGCGCCTCATGGGGCCTTGAATGAACACACACAATGAAGACCGCATGAAGCATCCTATGCAACATCTTTACACTGCAGCTGCATGTCAGAAATCCATCTTGGGTTTGCTTTATGACTGTTCCAACATGCTCAAACAGATTTATTTGTAAAGGACAGATACAGACAAGTGACAAATTAAAGGAAAACCCTAAATAAATGAGTGGATAAACATAATGAATGCAGATGCTTTCATACTGGTGTGTGGCATGATACAATTAATCATTTAACACCCAGGGTTTCCGCCAGTGTATTGAAAGACCGGCGGCCGGCCGGGCCGAAGTTGACGCCCCGCTGGGCCTAAGCTTCCAGGAATTAATTATTATTTTTTAAAATGTATTTTTAAGATTTTTTTTAAACTACAGTTACATTGGGGCGGCTCAGTTGGAAAGCTCACCAGTGACATCTGTTGGTTAAAACGTGAACGCACTGTAGGAAAGCAGGTCTGAGATCAGTGTTCTTTACCCTCATTGTGCGTAGAGTGACGTTCAACACTTGACGCTTCCAACTAACACAAGCTAAAGTTACCTAGCAAGCCACCATTTATTATTTAGTAGGCTAACTAACCTCGTTACAAACTGCGTCATCACTTCATCTCGTCGGTAAGTACATTCTTTTTATATTAACTTAAGCAGTGTGTGGGTAACGTTAAAACAGTAGCATGAATGTAACATTCGATATATTGTAACATTACATGACTTATTCAATAGCCATCTAAATAACAACTTCACTTCAACTTTATTAATAACGTTAGCTTGATGACATTGATGTGCACGACAACGTTGTCATAAATTCTTCCCTGACCGTGAAAACTGCCTGACTTGTTTACATTTTGGACAGATGTGGCTCCATCGTTGTTTCCATTGCAGCACTTTCGACACAAGTAATATCGGAAAAATCCTAAAATTTCTTCTTATGGTGAAGAGTGCCTGACCAGCAACCGTAAAAATGTGTTAACACAGTGGCAAAATTAGACTATATATATATAACTTGAATACAAGTTTTTGTAGAGTGCAAAAACCTTGATATTATTTATTTTAATTTAATTTATTTTGTTGTTGTTGAAATGTGCCCAGCATTCCAAGGCTGTAAGAATCAGTAACCAATCAGGACTTTTTTCAAGTTTTTTGTAGAGTGCAAACTTTGATATTATTTATTTAAATTTAATTTAAGTTATTTTGTTGTTGTTGAAACCACAGCATTCCAAGACTGTACATTGTTGTCAGATTCTTTGTAAGACTCTGCTATGCTGTAAATAGTTGTTGATTTTTAAAAATGTGTGTTGAATAAATGACTTATTTATAACAACATTCACATTACGTAGTAATATTTTCAAATCTCCAGTCAGCTTTTAGCACTGACTTAATGTAGGGCCCTATGGAATCTGTGTTATAGCTTTTTAAATTCTCAATTCCGTGATTGCGTCTGTGATTCTGCTATCACAGAAACTATAGGGCCCTACCTTAATGCTGCCATCAGTCTGCCGCTGGCCCGCGCCGGGCCCCCATCGAAAAGGACACTTGGCCGCCGGCCTGCGCCGGGCCACTGGGCCCTGTCAAAAGATACCTGCCACCGGGCCTAACAACTTTTCTGGGGGAAACCCTGACATTCTATCATGCTCTGTGGCATGTAGCCTATAAAAATGCTGAGCAGGCCCAATTGACCTTGATTTATGAGCAAGATGGCAGGAGCTTCAGTCACAAAGACCTCTCAACTGACTAGTGTTTCAATAGAACCAGTGACTAAAGTGGCATCTACATTTAGATCTATGGGAAAGACATCAGTAAATTGTGGTCGAAAGTGCAAATCCACTGAACGTGATGCTGGTGCATTTGTGCGATATGTAAGGAAAAACAGAAGACAAACTTCCTCAGATGACTGAGAATGTCAATGCAGGACATGATCAGACTGTGTCAGCATGAATAGTCCAGCGACAACTACATAGAAAGGGATATTATAGTAGGGTTGCAGTGCATAAACCCCTCATTACCATGACAGATGTAAAATGTAAAAAAACAAGTGGGTGAGTGCATGTGTGGCATACACCAAGAGAATGGTACAGGCCTGTATGCTTGACCTCTAAAGTGAGGGGGTCTGATGGCTCTGATATGCTGTGGGGGGTTTTGTCCACTTGTCCTCTTAGAGGGAAGGGTCACTGCAACACAAAGTTATTCTTAGTGATGACCTTTATCCTATGAGGAAACATTTTTTAATGGGAGTGGTATATTCCAGGATGACAGTGCCCCCATCCACAGGGCATGAGGGGTCACTGAATGGTTTGATGAGTATGAAAATACTTGATCATGTTGCTTCGCAGTCAAATTCTGACACTATGGAGATTTTGGACACGTTGACAGCGTTTCCACCACATCACAAAAACCAAATGAGGCTAGCCTATATTTTGGAATAACGGTGTTCCATCCCTCCAGTAGAGTTCCAGTGACTTGTAGAATCTATGCCAAGGTGCATTGAAGGTGTTCTGGCGGCTTGTGGTGGCCTAACATTTTACTAAGACACTTAATGATGGTTTTTCCTTTAATTTGCCCCCCATCTGTATATGAATGTGATTTCTATTAAGGTCATAATATGGCGTAAGTTCATGTACCTGCAGTGCTTTAGTTATGTTGCGTTTCCAAGCAATGGTCAGTGAATGGATTGGCGACTGCATTTACATAACTGGGAGGACGGGCTTCTTCTCTTGAATTTTAAGTCCCTAGATAGATGTTAGGGAATTATTTAATGTGAGTATGGTGAGGACGAATTTTAACCTAAGATGAACCTCCTTTATATCACACCGCAGGCCACACCCCCACACCTCCTCTGGGTGCACCCTTTTTTCCTCCACTACCACCTTGTCTCCTCCATGACCCAGAAACTCATTTTTGTGTTCTCCCTCCCTCCGATCTTCCAGTATTAGATAATATATTATATTGCAGATGGGAATTTGTTGGGGTGCCATTGTGGGGCAGTTGTGTAAGTTTAGATGCCATTGTGGGGCAGTTGTGTAAGTTTAGATGCCATTGTGGGGCAGTTCTGTATGTTTAGATGCCATTGTGGGGCTCTTGTGTAAGTTGGGGTGCCAGTGTGGGGCTCTTGTGTAAGTTGGTTTTTTTCTCTTTTCCAGGATGCGGGTTCTGTTCTCAGTGACCGTGGTCCTCGTGGTGGGCTTGATGATGGCCACCGCTGAGGCTGCCAAGGGCAAGAAAGGTAAAACAGTTCATGAGCAGGCTGAGGGCTGCCTGTGCATCTCTGCTCATTTCCGGCTACAAATGCACACTGTGTCTTTAGAAATCTGAGTGGCCTTGATTAGATTTCCCCATCCATATGCACATTCTATATGCACTGGAGGATTGCGCTTCTCCTCACATGTATTTGGGTCAGGAGCAGGGAGACCTTGTGATCAAGCTCCCCTGCATTAGTGCTCATCGGTTTGGGCGGATTCGACAACTACTGCTAAAGTCTGTCTCATGAAGGTTATGAATCATAGCTGCTTGGGTTGCATATTGATTTAATTCATATTTGCTTTAATATTCTAGCTGTGTTTCACTGGCCAACATTTTTTACTGTTTTGGATGTTTGTAAACTGAGGAACTGTACATTTCTTTGTAGTTATGTTATGGTTGTTATGTGGTTGGTGTGTTGTAACCCACAGAATGAACAGGGTTCCATCAATTAGCAGGGCCTGTAAACTCTCCCCTATCTCTTGATAGCTATACCTTTTGACACCACTAGGAGACAGGAAGTGGGTGTGCCAGGGAGAGGACAAAGGAGAAATGTTTGGTGGAGTGAAGAAAAAAAACTAACTAGTACATGCATACACGCAAACAAGGCACATAGTGGTAATCATAGAGGTACTTCACCTTGTGACTAGCACCTAATAATTTTTGTTTTCCTTTGACTGCTTGCCACTGAATATTCCTATTAGACTGCCACAGAGACACCTAGAGGACAAGCCCTGAAGCACAAGTTAAATGTTTCCCAGATCAAATGTTGAAGTAAAGCCTTCTATATAAGTTGTATAAATGCAATGTAAGTGTTGTTTAGGTGAGCTCCCCTGTAATGTGTATGTAGTTGAGTTGACGTCCCCTGTAATGTGTTTGTTGTTGAGTTGAGGGCCCCTGTAATGTGTATGCTGTTTAGTTGAGGGCCCCTGTAATGTGTATGTTGTTTAGTTGAGGGCTCCTTTAATGTGTATGTTGTTGAGTTGAGGGCCCCTGTAATGTGTATGCTGTTTAGTTGAGGGCCCCTGTAATGTTGTTTGAGTGGGCCTTTGTTATGTTTAGTGAGGGCCCCTGTAATGTGTATGCTGTTTAGTTGAGGGCCCCTGTAATGTGTATGTTGTTTAGTTGAGGGCTCCTTTAATGTGTATGTTGTTGAGTTGAGGGCCCCTGTAATGTGTATGCTGTTTAGTTGAGGGCCCCTGTAATGTGTATGTTGTTGAGTTGAGGGCCCCTGTAATGTGTATGCTGTTTAGTTGAGGGCCCCTGTAATGTGTATGTTGTTTAATTGAGGGCCCCTGTAATGTGTATGTTGTTTAGTTGTGGGCCCCTGTAATACTCTGTTTTACTCTGACAGTGAAAGTAAAGGGCAGCAAAGGCGCCTCTGGCTGCACGGACTGGCGCTATGGCAGCTGTGTGCCCAACAAAGGGGACTGTGGGGCCGGTGTCCGGAATGGGACCTGCAATGGCCAAACCAGCAGAGGGGACTGTGGGGCCGGTGTCCAGAATGGGACCTGCAATGGCCACACCAAGACCCTCATGTGCAGAGTGCCCTGCAACTGGAAGAAGGAGTTTGGCGGTAAGAGACCTGCCTTGCTCTTTATACAGGCAAACACACATGAGCTTATCCAGCTAAAGCCTGACTCTTACATACAGGCAAACACACATGAGCTTATCCTGCAAAAGCCTGACTCTTACATACAGACAAACACACATGAGCTTATCCTGCAAAAGCCTGACTCTTACATACAGACAAACACACGTGGGCTTATCCTGCAAAAGCCTGACTCCTAGGCAAACACACATGAGCATGTCTTGTTAAAACGTTCTTGCTGATTGAGTTTTTTAAAGCATTTCCTCTTGGCATACCAGCCATACAAATTGATCACTACTGGGTTTGATCACTACTGGGTTTGATCACTACTGGGTTTGAAATTTCTTCAGGCCATCAGTTGAATCAGCTCCTGGATGTCTTGCATCTTTTACTGAAGGAGTTCATTGAAAAAAAATGTGCTCGGCAAAATATTGCTTGGTAGGTGTCTGTAAAGAGTCTGCATGGGTTTTCATTGGTGGAGAGGATGGGCGGGGTCAGTGGAGTGAGCAGCTGTGCTTTGTCCTTTCAGCTGACTGCAAGTACAAGTTTGGCAGCTGGAGGGGGTGTGACAGTGCTACCAGCACCAGGACCCGGACCGGAACCCTGAAGAAAGCGCTGTACGGTGCAGAATGCAAGCCTAGCGTCACCGTGTCCAAGCCTTGCGCTACAAAGACCAAGACAAAGACCAAAGGTCAGTCAAATAGTTCAATTAAAGCTTATTAGTGCTAATACAAGTAAATAAGCACAATGGAAGCTATTATACACTATTAGTACAATTAAATTAAGACAATTAAAGAAATTAAATTGTGTTAATCAAACATTGGTAATGCAATTTGTAATACAATTAATGCAATTGATACAATTGATACAATTAAAGTTACTGAAAAAGTGGCAATACAATTGACTTAATACAATTAAAGCAGTATAAATACTATTATATTAATTCAATTAAAGCAATTAAAAAAATTAAATGAATATAGCTGAGAGCCATGTTCAGTGCTGTCAGAAAGTGTTCAGTGTTCATTCTCCTTTTAGCTGAAAGCCATGTTCAGTGCATTCAGAAAGTGTTCAGTTTCCATTCACCTTTTAGCTGAAAGCCATGTTCAGTGCAGTCAGAAGTGTTCAGTGTTCATTTTCCTTTTAGCTGAAAGCCATGTTCAGTGCAGTCAGAAAGTGTTCAGTGTTAATTCTCCTTTTAGCTGAGAGCCATGTTCAGTGCATTCAGAAAGTGATCAGTGTTCATTCTCCACTCCAATGACTGAGATCAAACCAGTAAATGGCCTCAGAGCCCAGCAAAGCCGCTGCCCTGTAGTGGACATACACCGATCATCCTCAACATTAAAACCACCTGCATTTTTCTGGCTTTTTCTGATAATATTTTATTTTTACACAGGGTCAAAGCACACTCAGCGCTGTTATTAAAGGGTATTCTTATACATTTTGGTTCCACCATGTAGTAATTACAGCACTTTTTATACATAGTCCACCTATTTCAGTGTTTTAGACAGATTAACATAATGTCAAATAAAAGAGTCATGTTTTGTATTTGGTTGCATATCCTTTGCATGCCATGACTTCCTGATATCCATGACCTATCAACATTATCAGAGTTTGGATATCTTATTGTCATGTTGTCCTCAAGCGATACAAAAGCTCTTTATGGGATATGTATCTTTATGGGAATTGGGGGGTGGGACTAGATTCAGACAATATGGAACACATTTGTTGGCTAAATGGCTTTAAGTCATCAAGGGTCCAAGGTATCAAATGAGCCTCAAATCACAATGCTGCTGCCAGATATGCAGTAGGTACTACAAGCATTGTTTCTCCTGAATATTTTTTCCATTGAGTTCAACAGGAAAATTAATCATGAGGAACAATGCTTGTAGTATCTACTGCATATCTGGCAGCAGCATGGCGGTGTGGGCAGAATGGACACAACCTGTCCATTCTGAAAATACAAGTTCACTTCTGATCCTGATAAACTGGTTCATGGCTGTTTGGTTCAAAAGTAAATCAGCATGATACTTGGATGGAACCTGCATCATCTCAAAAAGACTAGTACCACATCCTCCAGTGGTGGGCGTAAGAAGTCTGTGGCTTTTAGAATAAAAAGCTCATTTAACATCTCAACTGAATAAAATTGGCTTAAAAACGTAGTGTTTCTTGTCATGAATAATGTAATTGTTTTAGAAAATTTTTATAGTCTTTCTTTTTTTTCCAACTCAGTCCTCTCTGTTCTGTAAGGCTTACTTTAGGCAATGTTCACTGTTTTGTGGTTATTTTTGAGTCTGACCTAACCTGGCTTGCTATTGGCTGTTTGTCCTTGAGTCTGACCCAACTCTGGCTTGCAATTGGCTGTTTGTCCTTGAGTCTGACCCAACTCTGGCTTGCTATTGGCAGGAAAGAAGAGTCGACTGAGGGAGAACTGAAGAGCCTTGGGAGTACAGCGATGTCACGCCTGTATGTGTCTTCACTCTTCCGTCCCTCTTTTGCCTAACGTCCCGGATGCGTGTCACAGTGTCCCTTCCCCACAAAACAACTGTCTCCTCAAAATAAATAAATAAATAAAACAAATTCACTGTTGTAAGCCTTTACAGTACAGTACTTCAAAAGTCTGATTTAGTTTAGTTTTTTTTTGTTTTTGGGTTCTTTCTGTACACAAAATTAAGTATGTAATCTAGCATGTTGCTCCTTTATTGTTACTGAATATATTGTGAAGATTTTTTAAAAGAAGTACATTTGTCAAGCCCGATTAGACTACAAGTGCCAGTGCTTATTTTCCTTTACCAGGTATTGCCACTAACAAAATTAAAGGGATTGTTTCAATGGATATGAAATGTGCACCAATACTAAAATTAGCTGGCCATAATTATGTGTGGTCATAGTCAGCCCCAGGGGTCCTTCATATGAAGATGTAGGGTTTGAATGCTTAAAGGAATATTAGGGGTTTTATTTGTATTTTCAAAAATCTGTGGGTAGTGATGTAGAGGCATCTGGTATTGCAATATGTTTTGTTTGTCCCGAAACCTATGGCTCAATAATAAAATGTGATATTGGATGGCATTATGAGTGTACCTGATTGTGAATTTGTGCAATCTGTATGAACACAGCCCCTCAAAAATTCCTTTTCCCTTTTTGAGAGATTTTCTCAACAGAAAGAAAGTACAAATCAATGAATTAATTCTAGTTTCAACATCTAGCCCTTATCAAGTAAACTGGTGCAACGTTCCGCAAAATGCTTTGTCAAACAATTTCTTTATGACAGTGACGCTCACATTTGGCCCTCGAAGCCAGTAGGGGAGCTGGTTTTCTTTTATACCTGTTAGTTAACTAATTTAACTTTCCCACAATTAACTATGTTCAACTTGTATTTAATATGTAAGACGAAATATAGGAATCCCAGAAAATGGGACCATTGCCATGAGAAAAGGAGAAAGGCATGAAGAACGCCTTTAAACACCGTTAGGATATTTTCCACCAAATGTAAGTAAATGAAAATGTTAAGTAAAAAGATTTGCATTTGCATATATTGCACTACTGAGGACTGTTGTCAATGAGGTGCAAGCAAAAGCCATAAAAAAGAGCGCACTTAAAAATGAAATAAATATAAATTACTTATGGTGCATACATTTTTAATCCCTTCAAATCATGATCCTTTAAAAGTTGCAGATGTTATTTGTTGGTAGGTAATGTTCGGTCCCTGTGTGTCTGTGTGTCTGAGTGTGGGCGTAGCTGATTGTGGGCCTTGCTGAGTGTGGCCCAAGCTGAGTGTGGGCCTAGCTGAGTGTGGCCCAAGCTGAGTGTGGGCCTAGCTGAGTGAGCTGAGTGTGGGCCTAGCTGAGTGTGGGCCTTGCTGAGTGTGGCCCAAGCTGAGTGAGGGCCTAGCTGATTGTGGGCCTAGCTCAGTGTGGGCCTAGCTGAGTGTGGGCATAGCTGATTGTGGGCCTTGCTGAGTGAGCTGATTGTGGGCCTAGCTCAGTGTGGGCCTAGCTGAATGAGCTCAGTGTGGGCCTAGCTGAATGAGCTGAGTGTGGGCCTAGCTGAGTGAGCTGACTGTGGGCCTTGCTGAGTGTTGGCCTAGCTGAGTGTGGGCCTAGCTGATTGTGGGCCTAGCTGACTGTGGGCCTAGCTGAGTGTGGGCCTTGCTGAGTGTTGGCCTAGCTGAGTGAGCTGAGTGTGGGCCCAGCTGAATGAGCTGAGTGTGGGCCTAGCTTAGTTAGCTGAGTTCGGGCCCAGCTGATTGTGGGCCTAGCTGAGTGTGGGCCTAGCTGAGCAAGCTGAGGGTGGGCCTAGCGGATTGTGGCCCTAGCTGAGTGTGGGTGTAAGGTAAAATTTACATTTTTCCCAATCAACTCTGTTGTCCCCTCACAACTGGACATATTCTTCCATGGCACGCACTGCGGTACATGAGTGGACCTGAGTGGAGCCATAAAATGCCCCAGGATGGGGACAGCAGCTGAAAGCTGCATGGGCATGTCTTTTTGACCCATTTATTGAGGGGAAGAAATGTTCAAATGGCTTATCCTCCTGGAAGAGTTGGAGGAATCAGGTGACAGGATATTACCCTCTTGGAGCTGTGGCCATACCAGGTGGAGGGTCCAGAAGAATTTCAATTGGGGGCCATAAATGGCTGCTCTGCAATTCATGGACAATGGCCCAGGCTCTCCTGGGTCAGACAAAACTACTACCATGGACTGAAAGAATGCATCATATGTATTTACATGCGAATAACTAAGGATGATATGATAAATGTGGGGGACTGTGAATAATATCATACATAGACAAGTACACTGAACGGGTATGGGATGGTATGTTGGGTTATGATCACAAGTATGTAAAGCATAGTAAATTTATACATAGGTATACCTACATTAGTGTATGGGTCACAGATGGGTCACCACAATGGACTCCCATAGAGAAGTATTTGGAGAATTGATAGGTAAAATCATAGGCTCACGTGCCATCGTACAAAGTATCTTATTACTGTCACTGGATTTTGATACTTCTCCTGTGTCTACAGAGGAGGGGAGGAAGTGCAGTTTCTTGGTGGGGCAGATGTTATCGGCCTATTCGTGTCCAGACCTTATTTGGGCAAACCAAGGGAGCTGTGGGGTGTGGAAAGCTTTCTCAGGATTGGATTTAAGGGAAGTCCAAAGAAACATTTGAGGATAATCTGCTTAACAGTTCTCCTGGTATCATAGTCTTTGCTGTACAGAATATTTGGGCATTCATCAATACTCAGTTTGTGTTCATTCTCTTTGTCCTAGTTTGTTAGTTTTTATGTCTTTTCTTTTCATAGCGGTCTTTTGTCTTGCTTTGTAAAATAAAGTGTTCACCTTTTCCATCATTGAAACTGTCTATCCTTGGTTATTGCCAACAATCATATTGTGTCAATCATATACGCAATCCAGTATTCACATACATCTTCACTATAAAGGATTTGAGGATAATGGAGTCGGATAAACATGTTCTCCTCCCTGCAACTAAATCTAATTCCTTACATGGGCCTGGCTGAGTGTGGGCCTAGCTGAGTGCAGGCCTAGCTGATTGTGAGCCTAGCTGAGTGTGGGCCTTGCTGAGTGTGGCCCTAGCTGAGTGTGGCTCTAGCTGATTGTGGGCCTAGCTGAGTGTGGGCCTAGCTGATTGTGGCCCTAGCTGATTGTGAGCCTAGCTGAGTGTGGGCCTTGCTGAGTGTAGCCCTAGCTGAGTGTGGCCCTAGCTGATTGTGGGCCTAGCTGAGTGTGGGCCTTGCTGAGTGTGGCCCTAGCTGAGTGTGGGCCTAGCTGATTGTGGGCCTAGCTGATTGTGGGCCTAGCTGAGTGTGGGCCTTGCTGAGTGTGGCCCTAGCTGAGTGTGGGCCTAGCTGAGTGTGGGCCTAGCTGAGTGTGGGCCTAGCTGATTGTGGGCCTAGCTGAGTGTGGGCCTAGCTGATTGTGGGCCTAGCTGAGTGTGGGCCTTGCTGAGTGTGTCCCTAGCTGAGTGTGGGCCTAGCTGATTGTGGGCCTTTCTGAGTGTGGGCCTAGCTGAGTGTGGGCCTAGCTGAGTGTGGGCCTTGTGCTAGTGTGGGCCCATAGGAGTGTGGGGGTGTGGAAGCTGTAGTTGTGGGCCAGCTGAGTGAGCTGCTAGTGTGGGCCTTGCTGAGGGGTATTGGGCCTAGCTGATTGTGCCCTTTCTGAGTGTGGGCCTAGCTGAGTGTGGGCCTTGCTGAGTGTGTGCCTTTGCTTAGTGTGGGCCTACTGATTGTGGTCGTAGCTGAGTGTGGGCCTAGCTAGTGAGCTGAGGTGGGCCTTGCTGAGTGAAGGGCCTAGCTGATTGTGGGCCTATCTGAGTGGGCCTAGCTGATTGTGGGCCTAGCTGAGTGTGGGCCTTGCTGAGTGTGGCTAGTGTGGGCCTAGCTGATTGGGGTTAGCTGAGTGTGGGCCTAGCTGAGTGGTAGCTGAGTGTGGGCCTGCTGAGTGTGGGCCTAGCTGATGTGGGCCTAGCTGAGTGTGGGCCTAGCTGATTGTGGGCGTAGCTGAGTGTGGGCCTAGCTGTGAGTGTGTGGCCTAGCTGAGTGGTGAGGGGCCTTGCTGAGTGTAGGGCCTAGCTGATTGTGGGCCTAGCTGATTGTGGGCCTAGCTGAGTGTGGGCCTTGCTGAGTTTGGGCCTAGCTGATTGTGGGCCTTGCTGAGTGTGGGCCTGCTAGTGTGGGCCTAGCTGAGTGTGGGCCTTTCTGAGTGTGGCCCTAGCTGAGTGTGGGCCAGATGCTAGGTGGCTGATGTGGGCCTTTCTGAGTGTGGGCCTAGCTGAGTTGTGCCCTAGCTGAGTGTGGGCCTAGCTGATGTGGGCCTTCTGAGTGTGGCCCTAGCTGAGTGTGGGCCTAGCTGAGTGTGGGCCTTGCTGAGTGTGGACCAAGCTGAGTGAGCTGAGTGTGGGCCTTTCTGAGTGTGGGCCTAGCTGATTGTGGCCCTAGCTGATTGTGAGCCTAGCTGAGTGTGGGCCTTGCTGAGTGTGGCCCTAGCTGAGTGTGGGCCTAGCTGATTGTGGGCCTTTCTGAGTGTGGGCCTAGCTGAGTGTGGGCCTTGCTGAGTGTGGGCCTTGCTTAGTGTGGGCCTAGCTGATTGTGGGTGTAGCTGAGTGTGGGCCTAGCTGAGTGAGCTGAGTGTGGGCCTTGCTGAGTGAGGGCCTAGCTGATTGTGGGCCTAGCTGAGTGTGGGCCTAGCTGATTGTGGGCGTAGCTGAGTGTGGGCCTAGCTGAGTGAGCTGAGTGTGGGCCTAGCTGAGTGAGCTGAGTGTGGGCCTTGCTGAGTGAGGGCCTAGCTGAGTGTGGGCCTAGCTGAGTGTGGGCCTAGCTGATGTGGGCGTCTGGTGTGGCTAGTGAGTGCTAGTGTGGCCTGTGGAGTGAGTGTGGCCTTGCTGAGTGAGGGCCTAGCTGATTGTGGGCCTAGCTGAGTGTGGGCCTTTCTGAGTGTGGGCCTTGCTGAGTGAGGGCCTAGCTGATTGTGGGCCTTGCTGAGTGTGGGCCTTGCTTAGTGTGGGCCTAGCTGAGTGTGAGCCTTGCTGAGTGAGCTGAGTGTTAGCCTTTCTGAGTGAGCTGAGTGTGGGCCTTGCTGAGTGACTAAGTGTGGGCTTAGCTGATTATGGGTCTTGCTGAGTTAGCTGAGTGTGGGCCTAGCTGAGTGGGGGCCTAGCTGAGTTAGCTGAGTGTGGGCCTAGCTGAGTGGGGGCCTAGCTGATTGTGGGCCTAGCTGAGTGTGGGCCTAGCTGAGTGTGGGCCTAGCTGATTGTGGGCCTAGCTGATACAGTGTACAAGTACAGTGGGTGTGATAGAAACCAAGCAGAGGATCATGTATTTGTCAACTTATTTCTCTCAAGTGCTCAGATTGCGATATACTGTACGGTAGCTTCTTGCCTTTCAAAGTGATGCTTAACCATTCGGTCACGCAAGAAGTCAGTGAGCATCCACTGCCCCCGCATCATTAAAGCCACAGGCCACGCCCTGAAGTGGAGCGTCTTCCTCACGCAAATATGGCGCTTCTCTGCTGAGGAATGAACCACCGCAAGGTCCTGGAACATAACCATGTGAATCATTCAGAGTAGTGAAACAGTGCGCCAGCTGGAAACAGGGCAATGCCTTTTTCATTTGGCTTTTCTCTCCGCTCGCATATCCTCAAGCGGAAAGTCTGTGACAGATATAAGGATGTTCTGTAAGGACAAAGGATCCATACGCTCTTCCCTTCGCGCCCACTGCAGTTTTTCTGTGCACGATAACAAGAGTCCATTTATGCACAGCCAGCATTTGCATTTATCTCCTGCCAACTTCGCACAAAGGAGCTCACGTGGAGCCTGAACTCTTCCAAGTATTAACTGTATTTACTATTTCCTTCTGGCTCCCGTCGGCTTGAAAATAAAGACTTTCACTTCACCAAAGTCAATAACTACGAGGTGCGTATTTATTGAGCATTAGGCAATCGTTTAAGAAAACCAGTACAACATCCTGTATACTGTTTCCATATTTTTTCGAGGGAAACTAACAGACTGTCCTGATAATCATCGTGAGGATGTCATCCACTTCCAACCAATGAAATGCGCCCGATCTTGCAGGCTTGGCTAATGGCGTAAGCCTGTACATTGCCTGTCATGCAGTCATCATACTTTAACTTACATCAACTACATCAACTTTACCAGACCTGGTTGTCTCACCTACTTGTCTCAAGTCACTGGATTTGGTCTCTCTATCTTGGTACAATAACATAATATACTGTTTTACTGTTTTATTCTCATTTCTGGATGTTCTGTTTTGTATATTCAAGTCAGCACAAATAAGCAATTTGTGAATGAATAATGGCTATACTTACACAGTCATTAATCCAGTATTTGGTCTATGATATTATCCTTAAACATCGTAGTCCGGTTATGAAGGTTACAACACCAGTTACAATATGCAGAATGTGAAGCTATAAGTTCTCAATACTTACATACATGTAAGTACTGAAAAAACTATAGCATTAGTGAACATGCGTAGTCATAGAGTACTTACTAACTACAGTGTAAGCATAGATATATTTAGTCCACTGACATTGAGCTACCATCTAACATGCTACAAATGAGACAAGAGAACTGGAAAAATACATTTGGTTCATGTTACGTAACACTTTTCATGAATGATCTGTTATTCTGTTAGCCCATGCAGTCTCTCTCTAGTGAACTCCTATCTGTCCCCTGCCCATCCAGTCCCTCTAGTGAACTCCTCTCTATCCCCTGCCCATGCAATCCCTCTCTAGTGAACTCCTCTCTGTCCCCTGCCTATACAGTCCCTCTCTAGTGAACTCCTCTCTGTCCCCTGCCCATACAGTCTCTCTCTAGTGAACTCCTCTCTGTCCCCTGCCCATCCAGTCCCTCTCTAGTGAACTCCTCCTTGTCCCCTGCCCATGCAGTCCCTCTCTAGTGAACTCCTCCATGTCCCCTGCCCATGCAGTCCCTCTCTAGTGAACTCCTCTCTGTCCCCTGCCCATCCAGTCCCTCTCTAGTGAACTCCTCTCTGTCCCCTGCCCATACAGTCCCTCTCTAGTGAACTCCTCCTTGTCCCCTGCCCATGCAGTCCCTCTCTAGTGAACTCCTCTCTGTCCCGTGCCCGTTTCCTGGATGTGTCCTGCCAGTCTTCAGACAACCTCGTATTGCCCCGCTGCACAAGAAACCCGCCCTTGACTCCTCAGTCACCAGGAACCATCCTGACTCTTTCCCAAAATTCTTGAACATGCTGTTTTCAAGCAGCTCTCCAACCAGCGAGATCCTCAGCAGACTGGCTTCAGGCTGGGCACTGAACCGAGTCTGCAGTCTTTTCAGTCAGTTAAGAGCTCAATGCCACAAAGGCAGATTCTCTTCTCTGTTCTTGTCCTACTCGACCTCTTCCGCATTTCACACTGTTGACGATCACTGTCTTCCCTGCCAACCTTGCCCATCTGCCCATCTTTCCACTGTAGTCAGAACAGCAGAAACCCTGTCCATCTTCTCAATGCAGTCAGAATAGCAGAAGCCCAGCCCATCCTCTCACTGCAGTCAGAACAGCAGAGACCCAGCCTATCTTCCACTGCAGTCAGAACAGCAGAAACCCTGCCCATCTTTCCACTGCAGTCAGAACAGCAGAAACCCTGCCCATCTTCCAGTGCAGTCAGAACAGCAGAAACCCTGCCCATCTTCTCAATGCAGTCAGAATATCAGAAGCCCAGCCCATCTTCCACTGCAGTCAGAACAGCAGAGACGCAGCTCATCTCCCCACTGCAGTCAGAACAGCAGAAACCCTGCCCATCTTCCCACTGCAGTCAGAACAGCAGAAACCCTGCCCATCTTCCCACTGCAGTCAGAACAGAAGAAACCCTGCCCATCTTCCAGTGCAGTCAGAACAGCAGAAACCCTGTCCATCTTTCCACTGCAGTCAGAACAGCAGAAACCCTGCCCATCTTTCCACTGCAGTCAGAACAGCAGAGATGCAGCCCATCTTCCACTGCAGTCAGAACAGCAGAAACCCTGCCCATCTTCCCACTGCATTCAGAACAGCAGAAACCCAGCCCATTTTCCCACTGCAGTCAGAATAGCAGAGACCATGCCTGTCTTCCTCTGCAGTCAGAACAGCAGAAACCAAGCCCATCTTCCTACTGCAGTCAGAATAGCAGAAACCCTGTCCATCCTCTCACTGCAGTCAGAACAGCAGAGACCCAGCCTATCTTCCACTGCAGTCAGAACAGCAGAAACCCTGCCCATCTTCCACTGCAGTCAGAACAGCAGAAACCCTGTCCATCCTCTCACTGCAGTCAGAACAGCAGAGACCCAGCCCATCTTCCCACTGCAGTCAGAACAGCAGAGACGCAGCCCATCTCCCCACTGCAGTCAGAACAGCAGAAACCCTGCCCATCTTCCCACTGCAGTCAGAACAGCAGAAACCCTGCCCATCTTCCACTGCAGTCAGAACAGCAGAAACCCTGCCCATCTTCCCACTGCAGTCAGAACAGCAGAAACCCTGCCCATCTTCCCACTGCAGTCAGAACAGCAGAAACCCTGCCCATCTTCCACTGCAGTCAGAACAGCAGAAATCCTGCCCATCTTTCCACTGCAGTCAGAACAGCAGAAACCCTGCCCATCTTCCAGTGCAGTCAGAACAGCAGAAACCCAGCCCATCTTCCCACTGCAGTTAGAACAGCAGAAACCCTGCCCATCTTCCACTGCAGTCAGAACAGCAGAAACCCTGCTCATCTACTGACAAACAATGAAGACTCAGCTCTTCAGATTGGATCATGTCCCCATCTGAATAACCTTTCTTCTTATTTCTTTCATTTCCATTTTAATAATTTTATAGTTATAGTTGTGTAAAGATAGGTTATCTGTCTTGTGGTACTTTCTTCAGTTACAACACAAATTCTTTGTTAGGTTAACATGAGACTTATTATTAATGGGCCTGGGTGCCTTCTGCCTGTTCCTGAGAGTTACACTGAGTACACTTCTGAAAGTCCCTCAGGAGAAGTGTCTGCTAAGTGTTTGTATGTAATGCAAATGCTGTGTGTCTCTGGGTATGTTATAGTAATGTCACTTGCTGTATAATTGGTGACATAGCATTATATACCTTGGAGTTCTTTACGCGAGCATTTAGGAATGTTTTGTAGTACTTTTGAAGGTGTTCTTTAGTGTTTATGAACAGAGAACCCATAGCTCTTATGACAGCGCATTCATGGACAGTGTTATCAAATATTTTTAACAAGCATGAACTTATTTTTGTTTTATTGAAGGCAAAGACTGTGATTGGACTAAATGGCTGAGCAAACAATCACCATCATGGTTTTCTTGCCAGAAAGCCATACCTTAAAGATTAAACTAGAAATTAATCTGGGAGCAACAATGCTTATGTTCATTTATTTATTTATTTTTTGGTAAGTTCACCTTTAAGAATTTTACAATAAACAAATACAAGATTAAGTACAAACATCCAGATATTAAATACAGTGCATCAGAGAAACTGATATTTTGTTTTGTGGAAACACAGTTCATGGATATACTGGCCTAGTATTTACAAATCTTTGTACTAAAAAGAAATATAAAAACCACACTGTTTTGTGTCCTGATTCTGCATGAAATGGCGCACATGCACAACATCTTGCAGTTCCACCCAGCAGCACTGCATTTGTGTAAAGTGATCTCCACCTCCAGGCAATTAGAAAAGATGCCGCCGTCATCTGTGAGGAAAACCGACAGCTCAGATAAACTGGGACAGTTTACTTCCACCCCTCCTCTAGGGATACTTTGGTCCAGCTCTCAGGAAACCACAATCTCGGTTGGACCATGAAGCGCTCCTAGCTTCTCATTCATAAAACACAAGCTAAAATTGCAGGGCTAGCTTTGAAAAATGTGATCCTTTTCAGCTTTTAAAACATTTAATCTCTCTTGAGAACTAAAACATTTATGGACCCCCCCACCATCTCCACCACCAGTTGGTCATATTAATATTTTTCCAGATGAAACCTTCGAATTCTGAAATAAATCATTGATGTGCGTAATACCTTCAAGCTTTGGCAATTTGTAGTTTCCTACACAGTATTTAAAACCCTTTAAAACCCTTCTGGCTCCTGGTCTCACTTCATACAATGCAAGCTTATTCCAACTGATGGTACTGTACTCCCAGGAGTTGGAGTGATCACCAGGGGCTGGAGTCCACAATGTTTAATGGGAATAGAACCAACTAAAAGATGCATCTCATAACATTTAATTCATGCTTGTTGTTAATTGTGCAGCAGAATAAGAAATTATGAATACACATTACGTCAGAAAGTCCATACAATCTTTCCTTCTGTCCTTTTCAGTGCCTTGATGTGTAGCACTATTCTACTGTGCTGTGTTTTAAGATTGTCACCGCATATCTTTCCAGACTTTTCTATAAATCCATAATTTCTTCAGCAGTCCACCGCATACACCTGCTGGAACAATACTGCAGGAAGCCCCAGCAGCAAACCTACCACCGCTATTGGTATCAGCCTTTTCATGATGTATCTTACAGTATGGAAGTCTATTCCATTGCATGGCACATGCACTGGTTCTGTGGATGGGGTGTGCATCTGGACATTCTTCTGCAGAGCCTTGGTCTGAGTGCATGACATGCACCCATGCCCAGCTGACAGCAGCTAAAGCACGCGTTCTTATCTAGCGGCAATGTTTTTGTACTGACACATGAGGAGGTTCTTGAATGTCTTTTTGAAAGTGGCATTGCAGAGTGCATAGCAGGCGGGGTTGATCGTGCTGTTGACGTAGCAGAGCCAATAGCCGATGGCCCAGACCGTGTCGGGCACGCAGGACTGGCAGAAGGTGTTGATGAGCACCATGACGTTGTACGGGGTCCAGGTTATGATGAAGGCCAGCAGGATGGCGAAGATGGTTTTGGTGACCTTCTTCTCCCTAGCCGCCATCTGCCGCTTCCTCTTCACCTGTGTCCTAGCGATGCTGGCGAACTTACGGGCCACAGTCTGCGGCCGGGCCACAGGGATGCTGCTGTTCTCGCCACCGTCGGGCGGGACGATCTCGATGGCGGTCAGGCACTCCTCCCCAGCCTGCTTAGTGACGATCTTTATCTTGGACCACTTGGAGGCGGGGTTTATTTTGAGGAGGGAGGGGTTGGGGGCGGGGTCGGCGGCTGGTGCCGGGGCAGGGGCTGGGGCAGCGCTCTCTGAGGTGGCCATGCTGTCGGCTCTGCCTTTGGCGTCTTTGGGGGGGATGCTGGCCGTGCTGGACTCATTGGAGCTGTCCTTCTCCTCTGGCTGGGCACCGGAGTCAGCCTTGGCAGAGGCGGACTCCTCCAGCGTGCCGTTCCTCACGGACTCCGCGCCCGGCTTGGAGGAGTCGTTGTTGTTCTGCCGGAGGATGTGGGCCTTGAGCAGGCCGCCGGTCCTCGGCGACTTCTCCTTCTTGGCCTCCGGCTTCTGCTTCTTCACGCGGCTGCGGCTGGCCAGCGAGATGTGGATGTAGAGCACGGTCATGATGACCACGGGCAGGTAGAAGGCGGCGATGGCGGTGCCGAAGGTGACGGCGGGGTTGGACAGGAACTGGATGTAGCACTCCCCCGCGGGGACCGTGCGCTCTCCCACGATGAACTGCCAGAAGAGGATGGCGGGGGCCCAGAGGACGAAGGACAGGAGCCAGGCTGCCGCGATCATCAGCCCGGCCATCTTAGTGGTGCGCCGGGCCGGGTAGGTCAGCGGCTTGGTGACGCAGAAGTAGCGGTCAAAGCTGATGATGAGCAGGTTCATCACCGAGGCGTTGCTGACCACATAGTCCAGCGCCAGCCACAGATCGCAAACTACAGGCCCCAGGGGCCAGTACCCGACGATGATGTAAACCGTGTAGAGGTTCATGGAGAACGCCCCGATGATGAGGTCTGCACATGCCAGGCTGAACAGGAAGTAGTTGTTGACCGTCTGGAGGTGGCGGTTGACCTTGATGGAGAGCATCACCAGGATGTTCCCTACAACTGTGACGAAGCTGAGCGACCCCGTCACCAAGGCGATGAAGACCATCTCCACCGCCTTGTAGGAGCTGTCCCCCCCGACAGCTTCCTCCACGCAGGGGCCGCTGCTGTTGTGACCGCCGCAGCTGCCGTTGGGTGGGTAGGAGCTTCCAGACGCATTGTGCATGGAGGCTAGAGGAAAAAACAAGATCCAACAGAGTATTAATATAAGGCCACAAAGACAAGCTCACAAATTAATTTTGAGGTTACCTCGACTCATTGAATCAATTTATCCATGAAACAGGAACAATTTGCAGATTGGAACGGTGACTCCAGCTGTAATCATTGGGCCTCGTTCACAAAGCCTTCCTTAAATTATTCTTACTCTTGTCCTTAAAAATGTTCCTACAAAAACTAACATGAGATCCATGACACAAGTGCAGACCTTTGTTTTTGTGCCTATCCCAGGTGTATGACATAACGAACGCTGACAGTAAATTTTATCCGCAATCCTGTTGATGTGATTAACATAAGGAAAGAGCCACGAACAAATACAGATAAGAAAAAAATGATGAATGCGGAAATGTTCTTGGAGACAAGTGACATTTGTTATTTGATTTATTTTGCATTTGTCTTTTTAATAGCAGTGACACAGTTTGTATCCCTAATGTGTAAGATATAAATTTGTGCGCAAGATAAAAAAAGTTTATTTTTATTATTGAAGGGTAACATTAAAGGAGATTTCCACTGCTATACAATGTTAACAGATTGGCATAACTGATTAAGTCTCTCCAAAGCAATCTCTGAGCAGATGCATCGGCAGCAAAATGAGCAAATTTGGTATATAATGACATACACTTCTACCCCTTCTCATTTCTGAAAAACTACAATGGGCAGGTAATTTGAATTTGGAGGTATGCTGGCCGCCCATACTAGGTGAAATTGACTGAACTCACGGAGAGAGATTCGAGTAGCTGCTCTCCCAACTGTAAACAGTATTAGCTTGTGAGCATAGTGGACTTGCTTGCTCGTCTGTGCCCTCAGTGATTGCAGAAATGAAATATCCGTTCATAAATAACCTACCCAATGCCTACAATAATTGTTGGGCTATTGTTAGGCTTTGGTGTGATGGCTGCTCACGCATCACAGCAATGTGTTTTATAAAAAACACAGAGACTTGACTGTCTCCTGGAAACATGCTTGTGGTAGAATGACAGTGTGAACTGAGATAATTGAAACAAACATTGACAGTGTAAATAGGTCTACATGACAACATTCATTTGTAACTGGCAGTAGATCTTGCAATACTCCAGAATGATTCCTCAGAGCCACATAGACTACTTTCGTCTTTATTCCACTAAAATGACAAGCCAGGCAGGTGGCGTGGGTTTCACTGATGTGTCATTTAGAAAAGAAACAAAAAATGAACGAACGGCGATGAATGAACGAGACAAACGGGATGTTTTCATCAGATCATTTATTGAAATGGATTCACATAGATGTGGAGAATATCAGCTCTCGTATGAGCGAATGTCAGCCATACATTCTCCCTTACCGCCTTCCTCTCCTCTTCACCATTCTCTCTCACCACTCTATAAAAATATCTGTTCTTGCTGGATTTGTAATGACAAACAAATACTTGCAAGTCATGACCATGTCTATAATTAGAAATTAAGACTGATACACATTTTTTACATTGTAGCCCTTTAATTGGACTAACTGTAAGTGAAATCTGGATTCTATAGATTAGCCAGTCAGGTGCTTCTTACACATGCCCAATACGTTAAGAGATGTAACTAGACAGCAAAGCCGAGACCAAATTAATGTATGTCTCCTCGTAATTACATTTCAAGCATTCCTCTCACCAAAGGCTCTCTGCTTGCCTGTTCATTAGATTTCTAAAGAGATTAAGATGTCACAGACAATGAATGTGAACGTTATCCAATGTACAATTCACTGTCTCACCCTGTTAATCCAGATTGACTTTTCACAGTGTTTTTGCTTAATTGTTTATGTGTATCAGGAACACCGTCATGCTTAAGTGTCAGAACACAATTGTACGGTAATTTAAATACCTTTTACCTCCTGTGCATGCTAATGGTAAAATGAGAGACTTGAGCATTAAATAGAACTCGACATGTTGTGGAAACAATGCACTGACTCTGTCAGACAGTCCTTACTCACTGCAGAATAGAGAGAGGACGCGTGGGGAACACAACGTATTCTTTTATGACCCATAAATGAGTTTTATTACATGTAAAACATTTTGCCTTTGTAGGAAAGCTATGTAAAGTACTAAATTATTATAACTGACAGTGTGAACATAGCCATTGAAGTCTAAACAACAACAATCACTTAGAATTTGACATTTTCAAGTCCAATAAGCTATGTTAGCACTGCCAGTTTTGGAAAGTGACACCCATGCTCACTTTTGAGAGTGAGTATTGTAGTGTATTGTGCATATTACAGCAGAGCAAAGTGAAAAGAGCTCGCTGCGTATATACCATAATAGGAGCCACTCGCCTTATCGGATCTCATGATGGCTGCATATATTGTCTGTAACCATAACAACGTTTACTACAGTGCAATGTGGCAACTGCCATGGCATGTTTAGAAAGAGTCCTTCATTCATTTGAAAATGTTTTAGGTGTGAGTTTATCCCTCTCCTCAGTACAATCCGCCACCGACAGAGAAGCCGTACGTTGCCCTTTCTGTTGAATTTGCTCATTTTAACCAGCAAACTTTGCGTTGACCACTACGGTGCAGACGCAGTGTCTTGTGTCAGGCATAACCAGTTCTCCAGTGCGGTTCTGGCATGCAGCACTCAGACTAACACATCCAAATTCAGCAGTCAAATCCTGAGAAGTGACTTCATTTGTAGAATGCGGTTGTGGACTGTAATTTTGGTGCAGCTTTTGGTTATGGAATGATGGTTACTGATGGTTATGGAATGCCATTACCTCTCATGGTCAAGAATATATTTTGAATAGGGGCAAACCAGCAGAATTGTAACAATTTTCACTTATTGCTGAATTTCTTAGAAGTAATGCAAAAATCTGTGAAATTTCACTACAGAGAGCGTACACTTGTTTGCTACAATACGCCACATTAAGTTTGAGGCGAACGGTTCCTGTACAGTTTAAACAAACGTTAACTAAGTCCAATGTTACAGCCATGAAGTACATTGCAAAGAAAGCTGTAATAGAGGTGTGGTACAATTGTAACAACAAAAAATAACTGCACAAATATCTGCAATATTTACAGGACAAAACACAGTTAGATCAAAAGAGCATACTGTGCATGGATGTTTAAAACTGCAACCATTTAGAAAAATCATATTGTTTTTAGTTTATTGCCAAAAATGCTCCATTTCAGGGATTGGTTGAGTTGTGGTTTTATGTTTTAGATACACTTATTTGGTCCGTTTACTCATGTCAAAAGGGAAGTATAAAGAAACATTTTTCAGCCAATCTTTATTTTCATTTTATGTAATTTGTTGGCCAGTTACTAATCATGTGAGGTACAAACCAGATTTTTAAAATGTAGATGTTACAAGGGGCGACACAGTGGCAAGAAGGTCCAGAGTTCATTTCTTGGCCTGGGCCTTTCTGTGTGGAGTATGCCTGTTGCCCCTGTGTCTGTGTGGGTTTCCTCTGGGTACTCCGTTTTCCGCCCTCAGTCTAAAGACATGCAGGTTAGGCTAACTGGAATCTCTAAACTGCGCATTGGTGTTAGTGTGGGCAATTATTAATATGAAGCTGAGAAATATGAAATGCCAACAGTCGGACAGAGACATGTGCCAAACCTCAGGCTGACCAAAAATCAACCATTTGGAACATCATTAAAAACAAAGAAAGACCACTGGTGAGCAAAGAGTAATTGAAGGCCCTGGTTGGCCAAGAAAGAACTCTACAGTTTACGACTGAAGAACAAGGGGGGGTCGAGGTGATTTAAATACCAACAGTAATTTGGCTGTTGAGTTTGTTTTAGGCCTATGGTTTAAGGCATGATTAAGGTTTTAGATGTTCACCACAGGCACCCGGAACAAAGCATGAGGGAGTTCAGGAGGTATGTTTTATTCTCCAGCCTTATTCAAAGAGGGAGGTACAGGCATGATGTGAACAAGCTGAAGCAGTTTTGAAGAACTTTAATATAAGTGTTATATGAGTGGACCCCAAATGCCAGTTTAGCTTGCATAAGTGCTGGCGTTCTTTTGAAAATATCCCCTTTCTGATTAATTGGGAATGTCCTAGCAGCTACATTCATAATGACTCAGCTTGTGGTTATGAAATGCATCACTTTTTATAGTTTTAACTCTGATCTGTTATGTGGGAAAATACTTGATAGAAGGTAGATCAAGTAGAACCAAGAATGATATTCAGTAACTTTCGGTCACTAGATACTCTCCAAATTATTTGACAAAACCCCTTGAAGAGCCAGATCAAAAATACTGTAGCATATAGCATAATTACAGATGTTTACTTAGACTAAACACCTTCTCATTTTATTTAATTTGAAAGGCATGCTTTTTTGTCAAACTATTATCTCAAGCACATCCATGAAGTGTCATGTAACGGTTATGTAATTTAAGTAAATATGGTTAAAAACTGAATGCTTCAACTCCTTAATACACAACGGAGTGGGTTTATTTGCATTCATTCTGTTTACAGTGAAATTTCAGTCGGGTCACCATTTGAAAGCATTAAAACGTACAGTTCTATCTACATAAACTATTATACCATGCCAATGTTTTAGTGACAATGATTCCTTATTTTGTAAAATGTGGAGTGGCAGAACTGGCTTAGGGTGTCCTGACCTTCTTTGAGTTTAGGAACTCCACAGACAACACAAATCACGATGGAGGCGAAGTGCTTGCCATGGTAAGAATCCAGCAAACAAAATCCAGTCATTCTAGTCCCAAAAATGTAAGTCAGATAAACCTCGACAGAATGTCCAATGCTTAAAAAATTCTCCAGAGAAATCATTGTTGTCTGTCCTGCCGTACATACAGAAAGTATTTTATACAAAATAATCTTGATATCTCCAGTTTATATAGATTCTCTAGAACAAAAGAGGCCCACCTATAAGCTTCTCTGAACAGTACTGGCTGAGCAGTCCCTCCATATAGACAATGGGACCCGCAACGACTTGAGGTGGATGGTATAACCTCTGCCCAGTACACTGCTAGTAGCAAGTTATTATAGAAGCATTTTAGATCATGGAATTACATTACAAATGATGCATCGGTTGCTCGGCTCGCATGAAAGGACACACATTTCTCTTGCGTACACAAACCATGACTTTTTCAGCATGCAGCTGAAAACATGCACTTGAGTCCCAATGTTCTTCAGACTTTATACTAACAAAGGTCATTTTACAACACAAATTTATATTGCAGTGGCTAAGTCTAAACAAAAGACTTTTTGGAGGTCTTGGAAGAAATCATTTCGAGGAGGTGGAGGAGGAGAATGAGGCGGAGAGTGAAATCAGCTCTGACTCCACAGCAGAGGGCATGTTTAATGAAGGAAATTATGTCAGTGAGTGATCTAAATACATTTTCAAAATATTTTTATTATTACTGAATGCTCTTATAAGGCATACAGAATCATAATAAAAATATTTGAAGAGTATTGAGGATAGTTTGACATGCTGTAGGAAAGCAAGCTACTTTTCAGTAAACCTCTCCAAAAGCATACTGTGCACAATATATAGAATTTTACACCTCTAAAGACCCAAAATATCATTGGGTTACTAAGTGTCATTTTAGAGTTTCCAAATGGAATTTTTGGAAACACATAGCTCAGAAAAAAAAAACGATGCAGAATGCTCATTTTTGGCAGTATTGTCATCAAATGTGAGCCAGGATTTGTCTAGTGTTGCAGCTGTGGCTGCATTGGGCCTCAAAGCCCATCAGACACATCCCCAATCATCTGTAGCCATTCCAAAAAAAAAAAAAAAAACATCTTTTAGGTGAGGAAAAAAACGTCCACTTTCACTGTGTTTGAGCTTATGTAACTTTGTTTCAGCAATATTTGGAATGATTCTGAAGAGTTATCTTTCAGAAGAGACCACGATTATGCCTGTTGTCATGGGGTTCAAGAACAGTAACCATTTTATTTTGGGTATGTCATTCTCAGGCTTGTGTTGAAAAGGGGGCACTACTTAAGGGGTTAATGGCCAGCATTGTCCACACAAATTAATGTTATTTCTGTATAGGAGAACGGAGCGGCACATATCTATGCAGCACTGACAGGGCTCCTGGGCTCCAGGATTGTTGATATTACAGTTTGTTACAATTGCTTAGAATTTTGCACTAAAATTAAAAATAACACACAGCTAGTGAAACCTGACACTCAAGGAGCAAAACCACAGCCCAGATTTGCACACCTACAAGCACATTCTCAGCCTCACACTTTTTGCAAAACACTAAACACACTTCTTTACATTGGACACAGAATTCTAACATGATGTCACTTATTTGCCATTTCAAGGCACTGCCTTTCAAAATACCACATCTATGAACCAATTGATCAAACACGGCCGTCAGGTGTACAGACACTTAGGTGCTTAATTGTAAACTCACCAATCAGGCGTAAGCACTATAAAAAGGCAACAGGTGAGTTTATCTGTCTTCAACAAAAATGGACGGCAACATTGCAGTAAGAGGAAGAGGATGAGGGAGAGTGAGGAAGAGAGGGGGAGCCCGTGGAGGAAGAGGGGTAGGGAGAGGAAGAGGTAGAGGTAGACCTGGAGGAGGACGTGGACAAAGAAGATGAGGACCAAATTTATCAGATGAGATTCGAGCAACAAATTTATCTTCATAGATGAGGCTGGGTTTAACCTGACAAAAGTAAGAAGAAGAGGGAGAAACATCATTGGCCACAGAGATATTTTGAATGTCCCGGGCCAACGTGGTGGTAACGTCACAATGTGCGCTGCAATCACGCAGACTGGGGTCCGCCACCGCCATGCCAACTTAGGCCCTTACAACACGGCCCACATACTCACAGTTTTAGACAGACTGCACAACATCATCACAGCAGAAGACCAAATGGATGCAGAGCAGATGAGATACAGTACATTGTCATCTGGGACAGTGTATCTTTCTACCGATCTGCTCTGGTCCAAAACTGGTTTCATCAGCATCCACAATTTTCACTCCGATACCTCCCACCATACTCTCCCTTCCTTAACCCCATTGAGGAGTTTTTTTAGGCATGGCGCTGGAAGGTTTATGATCTCCAGCCCTATGTCAGGATACCCCTCATTCAAGCCATGGAGGGGGCCTGCGACCAAATTGATTCAGGGTCTGTGCAAGGATGGATTCGCCTTTCAAGAAGATTCTTCCCTCGCTGTCTTGCGAGAGAGGACATAGCCTGTGATGTGGGCAAAGTGCTATGGCCAGATCCAGCTAGGCGAAGAGATGATGCTTAGGGTTTTTTTTAATTCATGCTTTCTTTTTTGTCTCCACAAATGTTTTTGCTGTGTTTATGTACTATATTCTGTTTAGAATATATTCTGTTCTGATTTTCAGTGCAAAAGGCAACCTTTGGAAATGCATGGATGTATTGACTGATTTTACAATGTGGAGAGAAATGAATATTTTCATCAGTGTGCAGTACTGGTCTTAGGTGTTGTGTTTGATCAATATATTCATGTACTTTACTCTAACAATATCTCTGAAAAAATCAAACCCAGACTATATCATTAGAAAAGTAGAAAAGTTAAAAGTGTTTTAGATTGAGCACAGCAGTGTGTAACTGGTTCGAACAGAATCAGATAGTGTGAACCGTGTGTGTGCCATACGGTGACAAAATTGGGTTTTTATAAATTATTGTATAGTTTTGAATGAAGTGTTTAATTTTGCAAAAGATCTGAGGTGTTCTGCTAATTGTGTGTGTGGTTGTGTGAATTGTGTGTAGTGTTTTGACAAAATGAGCTGTTTTCAAAATCGTGATTAGTTTTTCTCCAATGTATACACACAGAAAATGGAACTATGCACACAATTCTGAAAACTTGGAGCTCATGTATCAACAACAAGACTCCAGACTTCTAAACTCTAAGCACAATTCCATTGTTTTCACTCAAATAGCAATTCTAAACCATGTTTGCAAAACTCTAAGCACAAATCTCATCATTTAGCACACTTTGTTCACTTGGAAAACACTGGCCTTCAAAATGCCACACCCTAATTACCAATTGGTCTCACTTCTCACCTGTTCAAACTCAATTGGCAAAACACTGAAATCATATGTCAGAGCATAAAAGAGGCCTCAGGTGACCTCTACTGTGTTGGGGAAAAAATGGAGTAGCATGGACAGCAGAGAGGAAGAGGAAGAGTGAGAGCAAGAAGAAGATAAAGAAGAGGAGGAGGAGGAAGGGGAAGGCGAGGGCCTCAATAAGACCTATTCATATGAGGCCTGTGTGAATCATTTTGATGGAAAAAGTCCGTTTTGAGAAGAGAGAACATGGTTTTGAATGCATTAATGCATTTTGCAAGAGATTTGTGTAGTTTTGGCAAAAGGTTAACTGTTGCTGTGCTTTGTGTGTAGAGTTTTGAGAAATTGAGCTATAGTTTCAGAAAACGTGTTTAAACAATTGAGAAAAACTGTGAAAAAGGAGAAAAAGGAAACAATTTCTACACAATTTTATACATTTGAATATGTAACATGGCCTCATGAAGCCAAAACATATATAAACAGTATTTTGATGGTAGTGTTTTAAATTTATCACACCAGTGTTTAATTGATGCTCTGTAAGAGATATTCATATGAAATCGTTTTGGTGGAAAGAATCAGTTTTGAGAAGAGAGAACATGGTTTTGAGTGCAGTGTTTCATTTTGCAATAGATTTGCGGAGTTTTGCAAAAATGGTTAACTCTTTCCGTGTTTAGAGTTTTCAGAAATTGAGGAAACGTGTTTAAACAATTGGGAAAAACTGTAAGCAATCATAAAAAACTATTTTGGAAGGCTGCCCTCTGCTGGTGAAAAGCTGCACTGTGACTGAAACAAATCTGGCCTGAATTGGGACTCCGTGTGAGAGATGAAGGTGCTTCTGTTTGCGCTCAGCTTTTGAGCAGCTGAATGATCCCCAAGCAGCTGCTCCAGCTCCCCCAGATCTCTGCGCCCTCTGTCCTAAACACAAAACTGGAAAGAGTTAACCATTTTTGCAAAACTCCGCAAATCTATTGCAAAATGAAACACTGCACTCAAAACCATGTCCTGGTTCAAGCGATGGTCCTGTCCCGCCTGGACTACTGCAACTCACTACTGCCAGCATCTGCCATCAGACCCCTGCAGCTCATCCAGAATGCTGCAGCACGTCTGGTCTACAACCTCCCCAGACATTCCCATGTCACCCCCCTGCTCACTGACCTCCACTGGCTGCCTGTTATGGCTCGCATCAAATTTAAGACCTTGGTGCTTGCATACCAGGCAGCTAAGGGGTCAGCACCAGGGTACATCCAGAGGATCATCAGACCCTACACACCAGCCAGACCTCTCCGTTCTGCCACCTCTGGACGCTTGGCACCTCCCCCTCTTCGCGTCTGTACTTCCCGCTCCCGTCTGCTGTCTGTCCTGGCCCCTCGCTGGTGGAATGACCTCCCCGTGGCGGTCAGAACAGCAGAGAATCTTACCACCTTCAAACGCAGACTGAAGACTCATCTCTTCAGGCTGCACCTCTCCCCACCCCTCCCTAGCCTATAGTTTAGCTCACTGTACCTAGTTAGGATAATATGATTATGTTAGTGTATCTGGCAGGATTGTTTTTGTCTGATTAGGTGTGATTAGATGTGATTCCAGTGCTAGTTTGTACTTGGTAGGATTCTTGCTTGCTGAACAGCTTACTCTACAGGGTTGGAGTCCTGATCGATGTGGTCACTTCTGGCACTACGATCCTTACTTCACTCTAGTGTTTCTTTTGCACCTCTACATCGTGAACCAATGCACTTGTTGTACGTCGCTCTGGATAAGAGCGTCTGCTAAATGCCTGTAATGTAATGTAATGTAATGTCCTGGTGTCTGTGGACACTGCCAGCAAAATTCAAGTAAAATGCAAATAAGATCTTCAGGCACTCCACACATCAGTATACATCCCCCTGTCCCCCCGCCCCCCGCCCCCCCACCCCCCAAAGGCTCAGAAGCTGTTTCTCTTTTCTATGGAAATGCATCTTTTTAGTTAAAAATACATCTGAAGACATGTCTGTTCCAAACTGTATTTTATTTTTAAGGGCAGGCGGGGCTGCAGCATTTTGAAACTGCAGCTCTCTCGATTGTTGCTGCTTCCACCTCTCCGCACAGCACCCTGGGTAACTCCCTCCTTCCGTGGGCATGGCCCGGGGGCAGGATCGCCTCTGTGCCCTTCAGAGAAAGCTGATTGGAGCAGGATGTCCTTCACCGAGACAGACACGCTCTGATCTGGGTGAGCAGGGCATGCAGTAAGGGGAAGATCCATTAAGAACAAATACCAAGCGCAACATGTGCTGCTTATTGTTCAACAACTGCGCCGAATCAATGACCAAAAGTGCTAAAGTACTGCTGCAGCCCCACTGCTATGCCCAGACAGTTAGCTAGCGCAGTTCAGAAGTACAATGATATGGCACATGGTAGCTGGCCCTCAAATCAACCTTCATAAGATATGAATTTATGAAGTATTAAATTTCATCTTCTGTGTTGCATTTGTGGGTTGAGGCTGCTACTCATCTCAGCTGTCTGAGGACAACTGAATATTTTATTATTATTATTATTATTATTATTATTGTTTTTTATATAGCACTTTTCACGCTTAACATTCAAAACAGAACATAACAACAATGAAAAAAATAATAAACGTAATTAGTATTAAAATATTAAATAAATAAGCCTGTTGCAATCACATAACTTCTTTAAGATAACATTGATGGCATAAGTTAAGAACAGGAACTAAAAGCAAGTTTTAAAAATGGGCTTTTAAAGGGACTTAAAGGGAAATAACGCTCAGCAGAATACTCACTAGCTCTGGTGTTCTCGGCTATGCCCGCACATACATCGCCTTTTGTTTTTAAATTGCTCTTGGGTTAAAAAAGAAGGCCTTTATTCGATGAGTGTAGAATTTGGCATGTAAGCAAGAGATTTACTTGGAGCTTGGCCACACAATGCTTTAAAGGTTATTAATACATTCTTAAATCTAGTCTATCTGGTAGCCAGTGCAACGATTGGGGTTATAATTGTCCTCTTTATTAACCAGAACAAATGTCAGGTGCCATTTTGTACCAGTTGCAGGGGAGATAATGCATGGCCATTTAGACATGAATAGACAGCACTGCAATAGTACAGTCTGGATGATATTAATATGTGAATTACTTTCTCTATATCTGCAAATGATAATACAAATATAATTTCTGAAATGTTTCTTAAATTATAGTTACATGACTGGGATCCATCCATTTGATCCCAACTGCTTAGTCCATGTCAGGGTTGTGGTGGCAACAGGGTAAGCAGAGCAGCCCAGATGTCTCTCTCCCCAACGACTTCCGCTAACTCATCCCGGTGGATCCCCAGGCGATCCATTACATTACATTACATTGCAGGCATTTAGCAGACGCTCTTATCCAGAGCGACTTACACAACTTTTTACAAAGCATTTTTACATTGTATCCATTTATACAGCTGGATATATGCTGAAGCAATGCAGGTTAAGTACCTTGCTCAAGGGTACAACGGCAGTGTCCTTACCCGGGAATCGAACCTGAGACCTTTCGGTTACAAGTCTAGTTCCTTACCCACTGTGCTACACTCCGCCCACTCCGCCTGATCCCAGGCCAGCCTTTGGATATAAACCCTCCAGCGTGTCCTAGGACTACCCCTGGGACTCCTCTCCGGTGGCCATGCCCGGAACACCTCCAAAGGGAGGCGCCCAGGAGGCATCCTTATCAAATGCCCGAACCACCTCAACTGACTCTTTCAACTTTCAATGCGGAGGAACAGCGGCTCTACTTTAAGGTCCTCCCAAACAGCTGAGCTTCCCATCCTATCAAAGAGCGTAAGACTCGCCACCCTACTTCCTGGATAGTGGCCTTGTCGGGGTGGAGCAGCTCGAGAGGTTTCATGATCCCCTGAGCTATGTCGTCAATAGGGTCTCCCAAGGGGAACAGGTCTGGGGTGAGGACCATGATGATCCAAATCGACCCCTACTGAACGGCCAATAATTACAGCTCAGTTTGCCCTGCCTGGAACAGGACTACTGGGACCTATCCCTGGAGCCAGGCTGGGGGATGGTGTCCACAGCCTTATCAGAATTTAGCTGACAGAAAGTCTGGCACGTCCCATATTTGATATCCATGAGACAATTATGGAGAGTGGATATTTTACTTCAATCACCCAGTTTTGCTGATAAATACGACTACATATCATCTGCATAGCAACCAAAGGAGATACAGTATCATGCTTACGAATTTTGCCAAGGTGCAGCATTGAATATAAAATTGGTCCAGAAATAGATCCCTGGAGGACTCCACAAGTAATACGAGTAACAGAGGAACACATTAACTAATTGCCAAGGAAATTGTCTATAGGAATTGAACCAGCAGTGTCTTCAACGCCAACCCCAGTTCTTAATCTTTCCAATAAAATCACTCAATCAATGATGTAAAAACATGCGGTAGGGTGTAAAAGAATCAGAATATAAAATCTATTGGAATCAGCATTTATTTGCAAGTCATTTTCTGATTTTCTGAACAAGGGCAGTTTCCATGCTGTGGTCAGAGCGGAACTCTGAATGAAATTTTTGCTCAGAATATTAAGTAGCTGTTTAAAACAAGAGAACTATTTCCTCAAGAACCTTAGCCAGAAAAAGAAGCTTGGAGTTGCTATATATGCAGCTTTGAAATAAATTGGAACAGTTCCAGTGGCAAGTGAGCTATTCATGATTGTAAGAATATAATTGGACACAATTATAAATGCTTCTTTTAGAAATCTAGTAGGAATGACACCCAGAGAACAGGTTGATGATTTCACTCAATAGTGTCAAATCAGCTCCTTGGTAGTTATCAAATAAAATATTGTAAGTTTTATTGTATTCTGAGGCACTGTACCATTTAAATCAAGGATTGAGACCGAAATCTAAATCTGAAATTGTCACACCTGACAATACATGAATCAAAATATACATTAGACAAATGATTAATTATACAATCATTAGAGCTAAACGAATCTCTGGAATTATTCTTATTTTCAGGTATAATAACAGAAATAACTGGCTATGGTCATCTTTCCAGCTACACTGTATTTCAGCACAAGGTCTTTCATATTACTAAAGTCTATGTGTCAAAGTCTGTGATCATGGTAGATGATCTCTAAATCCATTCCACCTTTCTGCACTCCCTCTTGATTTCCCTGATACCCTCATTAATCCAAAGTGTACTACAGTTTAACTCATCAATACAATGTGTACTACAGTTTAACTCATCAATACAATGTGTACTACAGTTTAACTCATTAATCCAATGTGTACTACAGTTTAACTCATTAATCCAATGTGTACTACAGTTTAACTCATCGATCCAATGTGTACTACAGTTTAGAGTGTGTTGAAAGCAAAAGCCTGTGGCTGTATGGGGCTCAATTGACAACGACAGAATGCAGTAAACCTGTCCCTGGGGCCAGGCGTGATATAGACATCACTGAGAGACCTGCCCCTGGGGCCAGGCATGATATAGACCTCACTGAGAGACCTGTCCCTGGAGCCAGGCGTGATGCAGGCCTCACTGAGAGACCTGTCCCTGGAGCCAGGCGTGATGCAGGCCTCACTGAGAGAAAGTGATTTTTAATGGGAATGGGTAACAAATCAAAGCTTATGCTGAGACGATCAGAGACTGCAAGATCCTTTATTCACTAAACCCCTCTGAGCAGATGTTCGGTATTTTTGGACCCACACCCTATTTTTGGATAGTCTGGGATGATCGTGAATAATAAAGACCAGACTATGTTTCTGATTGCATCAGAACTGCGTTTGATACCCCTGTGCTGCATGCTCAGAAACAGCTCCAACAGGAATAAATTGGGGCAATTTTCTGAGCCTTCAAAAATAATAAGTTCTTTTTTTTTTAATGGGAAGCTATGAATCCAAAGAATGAGACATCACCATGACAGACCTGAATACAATTTGTATTACTGTTGTAGGTCAGACAATCCTCCACCTTGTCCACTTTGTTTAGGCTTGTTATAAAAATTGTAGGGTAGGTTTCACTCATTTCTCTCTGTGTTCATCCTGTTTAATCCAAGTTTCTGTTAACATCATAAAATCAATTAATGAGAAACAATGAAATCATTGACTGTAAATGTTTTGTCAGAGATGGAGCATTTAACAA
Organism: Anguilla rostrata; assembly: GCF_018555375.3. Taxonomy (NCBI): domain Eukaryota; kingdom Metazoa; phylum Chordata; class Actinopteri; order Anguilliformes; family Anguillidae; genus Anguilla; species Anguilla rostrata. The sequence continues at coordinate 675,145 of NC_057948.1, forward strand.
ACCTATGCTGACCAAGATGAAAGTGCAAACAGAAGGAGGTCAAATAGGCTTCAATGAAATACATACAAGGCTATTGTAATGAACTTAAGATAAAGGGCTCTATTTTCCAGATCAGCGTTGCAACGCGCATGGGCGCATACAGTGGTGCTCCGCGCATGGGCGCATACAGTGGTGCTCCGCGCATGGGCGCATACAGTGGTGCTCCGCGCATGGGCGCATACAGTGGTGCTCCGCGCATGGGTGCAAACAGTGGTGCTCCGCGCATGGGCGCATACAGTGGTGCTCCGCGCATGGGTGCAAACAGTGGTGCAACGCGCATGGGTGCAAACATTGGTGCACTGTGCAGGGGCTCAGACAGTGTTGCATTGCGCATGGGAGCAGACAGCGATGCAGTACAGATGTGCGCAGACAGTGTTGGTTAAGCACATGGGCGCAGAAAGTGATGCACAGCACATGGACGCAATTTCCAGAATCTTTTTTGTTTAAGAGACAGTCATCTTGGTGTATGTAAACTTTTGACCTACTGGAATTCTGATATCATGAATTAAAGCTGAAATAAATCTGTCTCTAATCGATTGTTTTAAAATGACCTCTGATGTGAATAAAGTAGATTGACTGGCAAAAAAAAAATGTATGTAACATGAAATGTGCAGAATTGAGAAAAACTGAGTTTGAATATCTTTAGTCTAGGTGTATGTAAACTTTTGGCCTTAATTGTATGTTTTGTAGTTGTTTTCAATCATAGCCAATCTAACTACCTCTGAATTGGCGCACATATATTAGAAGAAACTTTTCCCAAGATGAAACTGATGGTCTCTCAAATTGATTATGAATAAAAATGATGAGTGGTTGCTTTTGGTTCAGTCAGATGCCATGTCAATCACAGAGCTTGAGCCGTCAGGAAGGGTGTAGCTGTCAGGTTCACGTTACCCAGCATGCAATGTGAGTCCTTTTCATCATGTGACAGTATAGAGGACAGGCCAAGACTAATTGCAGTGAACTAAAAACATATGGGAAAGAATGTCACGGTTGTGCTGCCTCCCCGTAGTTTTGTCCTGTCTCGCGTCCCTTAGTTTGGTCTGCCTGCATTTCATGTCTGGTTATTGCTAATTGTTGTGGTAATGGGATAATTGTGTTATCACATTCCACACATGTCTGCTCGTTGTCTTGTTATTTTCCGCACCTGCCTACTCATTTTCTATGATTGTCTCCAAGTGTATAAAAGTCTTGTTCCTCTGTCACTCAGTACTGGATCCTACTGTTTTTTGTTTTTTTTGCCTTTGTTGTGTGTGTGTGTGTGTGTGTGTGTGTGTGTGTGTGTGTGTGTGTGTGTGTGTGTGTGTGTGTGTGTGTGTGTGTGTGTGTGTGTGTGTGTGTGTGTGTGTGTGTGTGTGTGTGTGTGTGTGGGGGTGTGGGTGGGTGTGTGTTCCTTGTGCTTTGTGTACTTTCAAGGATTTCAAGTTTCCTGCTTGGTCTCTTGTTTCCCGGTGTTTTTAGTGTTTTCGAGGATTTTGAGTTCCCCTGCTTGTTTTCCTGTTTCTAGTTTTTTTTTTTTCTAGTGCTTGAGTTCCTTGTTGTGTTTTTGTTGTGAAACCTACCTTTTGAGCCTCTATTGTTTTTACTCTGCGCTGGGGTCCTACCACAACAAACCCCAACAAAGAAAGCATTAACAAACTTGCATTCCTCAGTTCTTCTAAAATTCTTTAAAATTGATTCAAGAAACTGACACAGTGGTCAGGGAGTTTGATACTAGTGTCTGGGTAAGAAGTGGGGTTGAAATTCAAATCAAAATGTCTTTTGGGAAACATGTTCTGTTTCTATAATAAAAATGCATAATACCAGTGAATTATAAAGTCATCTTTTATTTATTGATCCATGGCATCCTTATGTACTATGCAAATATAGGTTTCGTTTTGCAATCAGACTCTGAGAAGCATCTTCACTGTTTGCATTACTCACGTATCGATTATTCCAATGTCTTGCCTGCCAGAATTTCAAAATCTGCCTTGACTGCAAAATGCCACAGAAAACAGCAATTTTACATAGAGACTAAATGAACCTAAAGAAATCAAGCACATCACTCATTCTGGGTAATTTACTTTAGCTCCCAGTAGAGTTTGTTGCATTTCAACATTCTATGCATATGGACTGGCCACTAGCCTTGCCAGTCCATTTGCATCAGAAATATTTAAACATCACAGGCAGATAGTAGCCACTGGCCAGGCTACTGGGGGAGACACAACTGATCATTCTATGAATCTCAAGTTCTCTGAATATAATTTAATACATACACTGATCAACTAAGACATGGCAGTGAAGCACTTGGCAAACGGACAAATTGGGGGACTTGACTAAGGTTTTTTAATGTATAACAAAGTGCATTATAAAAGATTCAGGTTGGTTTTCTTCAGGAAAATAGAGGGTGCATTGGTGGAAATCCCGCATAGTTTGCAATGTGGCATTATGGGTAGAAAACTGTGTTTGTAATTCAGACGTTCTGCTTCCAGGTGGAACACTACTGATGTAAACTTTAGCAAGGTACTCTACCTGAATTACTTCTGTGGATACGTTCTACATGGACTGAATGGTCTCTTGTACTCATGTAGTATTGTGCTCTAGATGGGCTGAATGGCCTGTTCTCCTCATTATGTATTCTAATGTTCTTATGTTCTAGATGTGCTGAATGACCTGTTCTCCTCATTATGTATTCATATGTTCTTATGTTCTAGATGGGCTGAATGGCCTCTTCTCCTCATTATGTATTCTTATGTATACTTCAACTACTTTTTCAACTGAAACGGTGCTGCATTTAAAGTCCAGTCGCAGATGGTTTGTACTATCGCTGTTTGTAGCTGGACAATTGTAGGCCATACATAAGGTGTGGCAACAGTTCTGAAATATGGCTCTCACTTTTGCTGCAGGCCGGCGCATGGCCACTAGGCAGCAGCAAACTATTCCTCGCTCCCCGAGAGAGTTTGACTCCCCCTCGTGTGCCACTCTGCCCATGTTCTGTCGGGCTGTTCACTCTCCTTTAGCGATTAACCAAAACCAGCAGATCACGATTCTCCAGAACCAAAGTTGGAGACCCCCGGTTTGGAAGGAATGTCGCATTCCAGACGTGAAATTCCAAACTAACAAGGCAACTATGAAATTATGCAAATCGCAACAAACTAAATTGTTGTTCACCTCCATGAACTAAAGCTTATGCTTCAAATGGTAGCCTAACTGTAGGTTATGTTAACATTAGGATACACTGGTCGCTTAACTGTAGGTTATGTTAACATTAGGATACACTGGTCGCTTAACTGTAGGTTATGTTAACATTAGGATACACTGGTCGCTTAACTGTAGGTTATGTTAACATTAGGATACACTGGTCGCTTAACTTTAGGTTATGTTAACATTAGGATACACTGGTCGCTTAACTGTAGGTTATGTTAACATTAGGATACACTGGTCGCTTAACTGTAGGTTATGTTAACATTAGGATACAGTGGTCGCTTAACTGTAGGTTATGTTAACATTAGGATACACTGGTCGCTTAAATGTAGGTTATGTTAACATTAGGATACAGTGGTCGCTTAACTGTAGGTTATGTTAACATTAGGATACACTGGTCGCTTAAAGGTAGGTTATGTTAACATTAGGATACAGTGGTTGCTTAACTGTAGGTTATGTTAACATTAGGAAACACTGGTCGCTTAACTGTAGGTTATGTTAACATTAGGATACAGTGGTCACTTAACTGTAGGTTATGTTAACATTAGGTAACACTGGATAATGGTATTTAATTATACATTTAGTGGCTAGTAGCTGGAATAATAATCCGCACATTCAGATTCAGTAATTATTAAAGTTCACTTGTCCAACTTTTAAAACTAAATAGTTGGTTGATTGTGGAGGTATTTTTTAGCAAAAGTCACAGATATGTAAATGGTTCCACAAATCTGTAAATGGGGTTTCACAAATAGCTAAACGGTTTCATAAACATGTAAAATAGATTCACAAATCTGTAAATGGGGTTTCACAAATATGTAAATGGTTTCATAAATATGTAGAATAGATTCACAAATCTGTAAAATGTAATTATGTAACATGTAGAATGCAGAAGCGAAACTTGAGGACTGGACTTAGGCCCTCTGTGCCACCAAAAGACACCACCCCCTACTCCCCCCTCTAAAAATAATATGAATCACACATAGTTGTGTGTTGTGCTATCTAATTCAATACACACAGACGCATCTACGGACATAATGAAATACAACATTTAAACAAGCAGCATCTCACAGTATCATACAGTCCTGCAAGGCGAGCTGCACACACAGGACTAGCTTCTGTTGCTCATGAATTATTACACGACAGACCCGGTTCAGTTTTACCTTGACCTACCCACACTGCCCAGATCAGCTTATTACGACACCCAAATGAACACTCCTACAGTGTAGGCTACAGGTTTCCATGATGAAGCAGGGATAGTCTCCATAAATGTAACAGTTCATAAATGTAACAGTTCATAAATGTAACAGCTCTTAAATGTAAATGTAGCCATTGCAGGTTTTTACATGTGCAGTTCAGCCCTCTACCACCTCCCAAAGGAGTGGAGCAATGTCATGACCTTTGTGGGAAACATGTCCAGAAAAACAGTTTTTGTGCCTAAGGCTTTATATTTATTTACAGTAAATCAAATCACACATCATCTGTCCTTTAAAAGTTGGTATGGTTTTTGCTGTATATTCTAGTGGGAACTGAATGCTAGGTGACCAAAATTCATAAGCCTATGGGAAATTTCTGAAAATTAAAATGCAAAGAGTGCCTAACTTCCTAAATGCCCAAATTGTCAGCTTCTCAAATTGCTGTATAATAAGCTCAGGGAAATGTGTTTAAAAAGGACTCCACATGCCTTTAAGGCAAATGGAAACATCAAATGCAAGCCTACCCACACTGACTACATTTAGAAGCCAATAATTCTCACATGTGAATATTTAGCCAATCTAGATGTTAGGCACCGCGCTGGGCTCACACCAATTACGTCACTTTCACCAAAAATAACACGCATTCTGCCGTACAAGAATTTTCCAGTCCCTCTAAATGAGTATGCCTATATATTTGCTGCAATGGCCAATGCTGGAAGTAAGGTTTCTCCTACATTACAGGCATTTAGCAGATGCTCTTATCCAGAGCGACTTACACAACTTTTTACATAGCATTTTACATTGTATCCATTACATTGTACAGCTGGATATATACTGAAGCAATTTTCAGTTAAGTACCTTGCTCAATGGTGCAACGGCAGTGTCCTACCCGGTAATCGAACCTACGACCTTTCGGTTACAAGCCCAGTTCCTTACCCACTGTGCTACACTCCGTCCTATCGACTCCTAAAGGAAAATAATGTACTATAACCAGTGGTAACCACCCCTGTTCCTGGAGATCGGCCATCTTGTATGTTTTCACTCCAACCCAAACCCAAGTGAACCTCATTCAACAGCTAGAGATCTTTTTGAGCTACTACTTTGTAGAGTCAGGTGTCAAATTAGGGTTGAAATGAGAACCTACATGGCGGTGGATCCCCTGGAACAGGGTTGGCTACCACTGTACTGCACCATCACTGGATCCTAAAAATATTGACGTTGATGCTGAGTGTTCTATAGTAAGCAAGAAAGCAAACAAATTAATTAACCGTCTCGCCTGCTGTCTTTTACTGGAACGGTCTCCATGAGAACATACACTAGAAATGGACTTGGGGTTTTGCAAAATTATATTTGTTAAATAAAAAGATAAAAGAAATAAAATCCACATAGATGTTATCCAGTACACACGTATTATACTAAATTGAGTTCTGTATTGAATACCAGTTACTGTTTTTGTAAAAAAAAAAAAAGAAACCCTTTGGCATCTTTTTTAGACTGCAGTTATAGCAAGTTTTGGACTGATGCAATGAACTATGAACACAAGAAATGCAATTTAATTTTTAATTTAACCTTTGAACATGCATTGTTTGGAGTAAGGAAATATTACCTTTCTAGTAATTAAATACTAATTAAATACCAAATTAGACCGTTCTCCACTGAGAATTCATTATTGATTGTTAAATGTGTTAAAATTGTGACAAAGGTGTTACTTTTTTTTTTTGTTTTAAAGTTATTTACATTTGATTGCTTTTTTCATCCTTACTTGAAGATCCTATTCAATAACCATTTTGAAATATGTACCATAATGTGCCATAAGGATGTAATACATGGAAGTTTCAATAAAGTTGGGGGAAAAAATCTGTTGTCCTTGTCGCGATGAACTGAGTCTTTCAGTTGAGTTGTCCCATTGAACATCAAGGAAACGTATGGAGAAAATCTGTGCTAAACTAATTGTGGTAATTAGCACATTTTGCCAAACTGAGGTTTTGATCAAATGCTATTACCCATATGAAGAAAACAAGTTTAATTTACGCAGCATGATATTATGATGGATGTTATATATTTAACATAATAAATAATATTTACTTTCTAATTTCTTCAAGAATCTTTGACTTTAATTCTTAATTTATATTTTACCAAGGCTGCAGAGTGGTAAGAACTCAAGGGTACTGGACTGACTCCTGAAAAATCTTTTCTGCCGATTCCAGGTAAGCAACAGCAGCCTGTACGGTCGTGCATAGAACTTTAACACTACGCAGACAAAAACGGATGACGATGCCTTTCTCCACGTTATGGCACCTAAAGCACATAGCATGAGACTGGCAGGGCATCTCTTCAGCTGTGAGGGGGAAGGTATCTAGTCTGAACCAATAAGGCTGTTCATATCGCTGTGGCCTTTCTACGTGTACACGTTTAGGACGCGCGCTCTTCTGAAGCCAGTGGGAAGCCAATAATACCCTCCTGGTGTGCCAGCCAGGGGTCCCTCTGTAGGCTCAGGGCACTCGTCTCAAGCAGCTCCCGCCCCTTGGCCTGATTGGCAGCGTGGAAGCCGCCCGATCGCTGTGTGCCCAGCTGCTTGGCAACCGTCGCTTCCAAGCGCCTGTTTTAAAATCCTTCCTGGACCCCCCTGCTGCTTAGACCGATTACTGCCCCCTCAGATTCAGCCCACTGCCCAGCCCTACCCCCATCGCTTTATTACTGCCCCTCAGATTCAGCCCACTGCCCAGCCCTACCCCCATCGCTTTATTACTGCCCTCAGATTCAGCCCACTGCCCAGCCCTACCCCCATCGCTTAATTACTGCCCACTCAGATTCAGCCCACTGCCCAGCCCTACCCCCATCGCTTTATTACTGCCCCCTCAGATTCAGCCCACTGCCCAGCCCTACCCCCATCGCTTTATTACTGCCCCCTCAGATTCAGCCCACTGCCCAGCCCTACCCCCATCGCTTTATTACTGCCCCCTCAGATTCAGCCCACTGCCCAGCCCTACCCCCATCGCTTTATTACTGCCCCCTCAGATTCAGCCCACTGCCCAGCCCTACCCCCATCGCTTTATTACTGCCCCCTCAGATTCAGCCCACTGCCCAGCCCTACCCCATCGCTTTATTACTGCCCCCTCAGATTCAGCCCACTGCCCAGCCCTACCCCCATCGCTTTATTACTGCCCCCTCAGATTCAGCCCACTGCCCAGCCCTACCCCCATCGCTTTATTACTGCCCCCTCAGATTCAGCCCACTGCCCAGCCTCACCCCCATCGCTTTATTACTGCCCCCTCAGATTCAGCCCACTGCCCAGCCCTACCCCCATCGCTTCATTACTGCCCAGCCTCCCCATCTCTTCATTAATGCCCCCATCTCTTTATTACTGCCCCCCCATCTCTTTATTACTGCCCTCCATCTCTTTATTAATGCCCTCCATCTCTTTATTAATGCCCCCATCTCATTATTAATGCCCCATCTCTTTATTAATGCCCCCATCTCATTATTAATGCCCCCTCTTTATTAATGCCCCCCATCTCTTTATTAATGCCCCCATCTCTTTATTAATGCCTCTGACCCTTCAGAACATTTCACAGAAGTAAGCTTTTAAAGTGTTGCATGGTGTTGTTCATAATGAACATAATGAGTTCATAATTAAATATACCAGTGAATGGGGTTTTTATACTGAATTCGAGCTGGATTATTACTTTACAAATTAAAGTGCAATTTAAGTCTTAAAAATAGCATCACTAATTTTTTCAGATTAATATAATTTTGGTTTCAAGAGCTGGAATTGAACTGCTGGCAAAAAAAACAGCATGTTCCACGGTTGCTTTTCCTCATACTCAGTTTAAAAACATGTTTCAAAGTAAAGATGCCTTGTAATAAAACATGATTTAAAAACATGAGGTTTTGCCCAAATGTTTCATGAGCCTAACTCATGGCTGGCACTGCTCAGTCAAGGCCAGCGGAAAGGCCGCTGGTGAGAATGTGAGCGGGTAAGAAGAGCAGGCGAATGACTGCGCTTGTCAATGCTTCAGCAGCCCATCTGACCCGTACAACAGCCCCGTCCCTCCTGACAGCTTTCGGATGGTAACCAACGACGTGACACTTTGCCGCTTGGCAGTTCTGACAGACGGGAGACTGAAAACAGCAGATGGCTCTGATGTCTAAACATATTAATTAATTAGAGAATGGTAGCCGGCGCAACAGTAACCAATAAGACGACAATCGCATTTGCACCCGTGGCTGGTGGCCAGACCTGGAGAATTTCAGTGCCAGGTGCTACAGCAGGGTTTGGAGAATTTCAGTGCCAGGTGCTACAGCAGGGTTTAGTCAGGTGGGTTGGGGTTAGGGTTAGGGTTAGGTGGGTTGCATCCATTCCTGGGTTTGATGCCAGCGTCTGCCCTGCAATTTAAGCTCCGTCTCTTGATAAGCGGATGACTGACAGCTGATGATGTCATGCTTCCACATATGAAACATGGTACTGCAGTCAAATTCACAGCCTCCCAAACTCAGTCCCAGGCCCCCCTGTGTATGCTGGTTTTTTGTTCCCCCACAGTTTCAATACCACAATTTTACCAGGCTGTTAATTTTACATAATCAGGTGCTTTTCATGTTTAGAGGGATTATTTGCCCTCTTAAGACACATTATATCTGTAATAGCAATTCATGCCACAAAGAGTAAAATCCCCATGTTCGTGCTGCGCTTAGTGTGCAGTGTATCAAGAAAATAATAAACTATTTTTGAGTGGTGAAATTAAAGACTGGGGTGAGTCAGTAGGCTCCTAACTGGTGAACGTGTGGACACCTGGCCACTAAAACTAACCACGTGGAAGACAGTGAAGAATTCAAAGACAAAGCAAATGATAATGAGCCAAATCTTCATTGTGTTAGTAAGTTTAAGGAACAAATTATAAAATAAATTAAGCACGTGGTCCGCAATCTAGTTAGGAGCCTACTGATTAACCTACGTCTTCCATTTGATCTAAAAAATGTGTTATCTCTTTTTTTATGTAAGTGTTTTCAAAAAAGTGAAATATGAACAGTGGAAATGTATTCTCCATTCTATGACATTAAGATTGATTGTGATTGTAGTGATTGTAATTGTGCTTGGAACCAAAACCAGCGAAACACAGGGAAACCCCTGGACCAAGTCTGGGAACGAGTGTTCTGATCTGCAGGTGAAGCGCTGTTGGTGGGTGCGTACAAAAAGTGATTTAATTCTGTTTAATTAGCAGATTTAGCCGGGGTGTGAGGCGACAGAAAAAGAGCAGCATGTACAACCTGCCCTCTCTGTACATCACTCAGCACCCCTGCTTTAAAGTGTTGGGTACAACCTGCCCCCCCCCCCCCCATACATCATTCAGCACCCCTGCTTTAAAGTGTTGGGTACAACCTGCCCCCCCCATACATCACTCAGCACCCCTGCTGGGTCCTGGGTACAGTCTCCCTGGGCCATGACCTTAGGTATTGGTGAATACATCTAAAGACAAAGCGTGATTAAAAATGACTGGGCTAAGAGATTGTAAGAATCGTGTATAGAAAATGAAATCGTGTAACAGGATTAGAAATGTCCCAATGTGACCAGGGACCAGTAACCATGGCAACCAACTGGCACACTGATGCAGTTAGTGCCTGATAAATGTGCTATTTGTGGGGTGACTGGGGAACTAAAACACTGTGCAAAACACTGATGGCATCTTGACCTTTGACCCTACGCAACAATGAAGTGTTTTGAACACATTTTTGACATTTATGGCTGCTTAGCTTCAGCAGTTAGCCATGAGAAGAGTACCGGGTGGTATGGCTGCTTAGCTTCAGCAGCTAGCCATAAGAAAAGTACAGGGTGGTTTGGCTGATTAGCTTCAGCAGTTAGCTATGAGAAGGGTACAGGGTGGTATGGCTGATTAGATTCAGCAGTTAGCTATGAGAAGGGTACAGTGTGGTGTAGTTGCTAATAACCTGTATTGATTTTTCTGGTGTTCAAAGGCTTTAAATCCTTAAAATGACTGCTTGATCCGTTATGATCTCTACACTAAACAATCAATGATTCTGAGCAGAACTGAGTGCTCATGAAAGAAAAGCTGGAGAGAGGGATGACACTGGACTAAAATGAAAGACCATCAGTCCTTTTGAATCAAAAGCAAATGGCCGATATCAAAGGACCGTACGTTTGGAGGTATTGGCTTATCTGCTGGAAATACTAACAATAATCTAATGCCAGGCTTGCAAAATAGTTGCACATGTGCAATTCAAATGTTACTACACAGTCAGCGTGATGCCTTGGAGACAGATTCAGGTGTTATTACACAGACAGCGCGATGCCTTTGAGACAGATTCGTTTACCAGACAGCCGATGCTTGAGCAGTTCGGTTATACACGACAGCGCGATGCCTTTGAGACAGATTCAGGTGTTATTACACAGACAGCGCGATGCCTTTGAGACAGATTCAGGTGTTATTACACAGACAGCGCGATGCCTTTGAGACAGATTCAGGTGTTATTACACAGACAGTGCGATGCCTTTGAGACAGATTCAGGTGTTATTACACAGACAGTGCGATGCCTTTGAGACAGATTCAGGTGTTATTACACAGACAGTGCGATTCCTTTGAGATAGATTCAGGTGTTATTACACAGACAGTGCGATTGCTTTGAGACAGATTCAGGTGTTATTACAGTCAGTGCGATGCCTTTGAGACAGATTCAGGTGTTATTACACAGTCAGTGCGATGACTTTGAGACAGATTCAGGTGTTATTACAGTCAGTGTGACGCCTTTGAGACAGATCTCTTCTGAGTGTGTACTTGCTCTCCACGTGCGAGGAGGACTGGGTGCCAGGCTAGGTGCTGGGCTGTGTGCTAGGCTGGGTGCTGGGCTGAGTGCTGGGTTGGGTGCTGAGTGCTGGGCCGGGTGCTGGACTGGGTGCTGGGTTGGGTGCTGAGTGCTGGGCTAGGTGCTGGACTGGGTGCTGGGTTGGGTGCTGGGCTGGGTGCTGGGTTGGGTGTTCAGTTGGGTGCTGGACTGGGTGCTGGACTGGGTGCTGGGTTGGGTGCTGGGCTGTGCTGGATTGGGTGCTGAGTTTGGTGCTGAGTGCTGGGCTGGGTGCTGGGTTGGGTGCTGGGCTGGGTGCTGGGTTGGGTGTTGAGCTGGGTGCTGGACTGGGTGCTGGGCTGGGTGCTGGGTTGGGTGTTGAGTTGGGTGCTGGACTGGGTGCTGGGCTGGGTGCTGGGTTGGGTGCTGGGCTGGGTGCTGGACTGGGTGTTGGGTTGGGTGTTGAGTGCTGGGCTGGGTGCTGGACTGGGTGCTGGGCTGGGTGCTGGGTTGGGTGCTGAGTGTTGGGCTGGGTGCTGGGTTGGGTGCTGGGTGCTGGGCTGGGTGCTGGACTGGGTGCTGGGCTGGGTGTTGGGCTGGGTGCTAGGGCTGGGTGCTGGGCTGAATGCTGGACTGGGTGCTGGGTTGGGTGCTGGGCTGGGTGCTATCACTCTGTTGATCTCTGCGCTTTGGCAAGTTTTGCTGCCACACAGATGCCTGTTCTGGGGCCCAGGCATTAAGAGCCTGGGGGAATCCTTCCCCTTTGATGTTCTGCCAAAATATCCAACTGTGTGTTTCACTCCCATAGGGCCGTTGAGCAAAATCATAAAAGACCAAGTACACTGCATGCTTGCATATGCACACACGCACACATGGACATACACGCACATGCATATATGCATGCAAACACACACACACACATATACAAGCATGTGCACACACACATGCACACACACACACACACACGCACACACAAAACAGCTGATAAAATTTGAGCTTTGTCAGTTATGTTTTGCAGTTATGTCATTGCAATTGAATCATATTCAGATTTCACATTTTGACTGAGAACCTACAGACCATTTTAAAGTTATATGCAACAGTACAGTATGACAGAAACAACGTGCTGCCAGTTTCCAGGCCTGAGTCGAGCCTTGTGCCCTCACCTCCCCACAAGAAAGGGCTTAGTCAGGCAGCTAATTAAACCTCTTAATCCCTGTTTTGAATAAATGTGTCATGATTGGTTCCTTGTTATTTCATTAGGGGGGCAAAATGACTACATTAATTTAAAACTCTGTAAAACAGAAGCTGAGGTTTTTAATTCAGCGAAGGTTTAAAGAGAACGGCTTCAAGGCATCGAAAAAGTTGAATGCGTCAAATTTGCCACACTTCTCTCTAATTTGCCACACACTTCTCTCTAATTTGCCACACACTTCTCTCTAATTTGCCACGCACTTCTCACTAATTTGCCACACACTTCTCTCTAATGTGCCAAACTTCTCAATAATTTGCCACACACTTCTCTCTAATGTGCCAAACTTCTCAATAATTTGCCACACACTTCTCTCTAATGTGCAACACCCTTCTCTCAAATTTGCTACAAACTTCTCTCTAATTTCCCACACACTTCTCTCTAATTTGCCACGCACTTCTCAATAATTTGCCACACACTTCTCTCTAATGTGCCAAACTTCTCTCTAATTTGCAACACACTTCTCTCAAATTTGCTACAAACTTCTCTCTAATTTGCCACACACTTCTCTCTAATTCCTCCGGCACTCAGATGCTGCTCAGCTCTTTCCCGAATTCCCCGCACTGAATCCGCTTTGTTCCGCCACAGAAACACGCTCTCGGTTTTCAAAAATCAGAACCTGAAAGATGCAATATGCTCCGCTGACATCTCGTTATACAGCATGGCGTGCACACGTCAGTCCAACTTCAGTCGGGTGAGCAGTCTCTGTGCTTTGGAAAAAGGACGTGGGTTTCTAGCAGAGAAGGAAAGCGGCATAGAGCTAAGGAAGGAGGGGAGAGGCGCCTGGGGGGGGCGAAGGCACGGAGGAAGAAAAAAATAAAGATGCCGACACCTTTGCCCAGGTGTGCAGCAGGCTAACACTGTGTTCCACTGGGTGTGCAGCAGGCTAACATTGTGTTCCACTGGGTGTGCAGCAGGCTAACATTGTGTTCCACTGGGTGTGCAGCAGGCTAACATTGTGTTCCACTGGGTGTGCAGCAGGCTAACACTGTGTTCCACTGGGTGTGCAGCAGGCTAACACTGTGTTCCACTGGGTGTGCAGCTCAGGCTACATCTGTTTACCATGGGTGCGTCAGCACGCGGTGAGCACCTGTGCTTCCAACTGGGTTCAGCAGAGAAACACGGTCTAACTGGGGGGCTGGGCAAGCAGGACAAACATTGTGCCGACCACCTGGGTGTGCAGCAGGCTAACACTGTGTTCCACTGGGTGTGCAGCAGGCTAACACTGTGTTCCACTGGGTGTGCAGCAGGCTAACACTGTGTTCCACTGGGTGTGCAGCAGGCTAACATTGTGTTCCACTGGGTGTGCAGCAGGCTAACATTGTGTTCCACTGGGTGTGCAGCAGGCTAACATTGTGTTCCACTGGGTGTGCAGCAGGCTAACATTGTGTTCCACTGGGTGTGCAGCAGGCTAACATTGTGTTCCACTGGGTGTGCAGCAGGCTAACACTGTGTTCCACTGGGTGTGCAGCAGGCTAACACTGTGTTCCACTGGGTGTGCAGCAGGCTAACACTGTGTTCCACTGGGTGTGCAGCAGGCTAACACTGTGTTCCACTGGGCTTCACGCAGGTGTGCAGCAGGCTAACGCTGTGTTCCACTGGGCGGTGCACAGGCTAATGCTGCGTTGCACTGTGCGCTGCGCAGGCTAACGCTGTGTTGCACTGTGCGCTGCGCAGGCTAACGCTGTGATGTATTCTATAGTCCCGGCCAGTGTGAACAAGTCCCAGCCAGTGTGAGCCAGTGTGGGCCAGTCCCAATCAATGTGGGTCAGTCCCTGCCAGGGTGGGCCAGTCCTTGGTAGGGTGGGCCAGACCCTGGCAGTGTGAGCCAGTCCCTATCAGTGTGGGCCAGTCCCTGCCAGTGTGAGCTAGTCCCTGGCAGTGTGAGGCAGTCCCTGGCAGTGTGAGCTAGTCCCTGGCAGTGTGAGGCAGTCCCTGGCAGTGTGAGCTAGTCCCTGGCAGTGTGAGGCAGTCCCTGGCAGTCCCTGGCAGTGTGAGGCAGTCCCTGGCAGTCCCTGGCAGTGTGAGGCAGTCCCTGGCAGTGTGAGGCAGTCCCTGGCAGTGTGAGGCAGTCCCTGGCAGTGTGGGGCAGTCCCTGCCAGTGTGAGCTAGTCCCTGGCAGTGTGAGGCAGTCCCTGGCAGTGTGAGGCAGTCCTTGCCAGTGTGAGCTAGTCCCTGGCAGTGTGAGGCAGTCCCTGGCAGTCCCTGGCAGTGTGAGGCAGTCCCTGCCAGTGTGAGCTAGTCCGTGGCAGTGTGAGGCAGTCCCTGGCAGTGTGAGGCAGTCCCTGGCAGTGTGAGGCGGTTTGTGGCAGTGTGAGACAGTCTGTGGCAGTGTGAGGCAGTCCCTGGCATTGTGAGGCAGTCTGTGGCAGTGTGAGGCAGTCCCTGGCAGTGTGAGGCAGTCCCTGGCAGTCCCTGGCAGTGTGAGGCAGTCCCTGGCAGTCTGTGGTAGCGTGAGGCAGTCTGTGGCAGTGTGAGGCAGTCCCTGGCAGTGTGAGGCAGTCTGTGGCAGTGTGAGGCAGTCCCTGGCATTGTGAGGCAGTCCGTGGCAGTGTGAGGCAGTCCCTGGCAGTGTGAGGCAGTCCGTGGCAGTGTGAGGCAGTCTGTGGCAGTGTGAGGCAGTCCGTGGCAGTGTGAGGCAGTCCGTGGCAGTGTGAGGCAGTCCCTGGCAGTGTGAGGCAGGATAAACTGGATTTTAACATTTTTGGATTTTTTGACAAACAGAGGTCAAAATTTGAAGGTCAATGTATGTCAGACAAACTCTGCTCATCTACTGGGTCTCCTCAGGGATGTGTATTATCCACCATTCTGTACATCCTTTATACAGATGATTGCAGGAGTCAGTATGACGATAGACACATCATAAAGTTTGCTGATGACTCAGTCATTGTGAGCCTCCTCCATGATGGGGACAAGCCTGTAGTGAAAGATTTTGTTAAGTGGTGCGACAGCTCTTTCCTCCAACTTAACATGTCTAAAACTAAAGACATGATCATCAATTTTAGGAAAGAGCCTCAAGTCACAAAGCCTACTGTTATCAATGGACAAGATGTTGAAATAGTAAGCAGCAACAAGTAATTAGGCACAGTAATCAATCACAAACTTCTATTTGAGAAAAATACAGATGCCGTTTGCAAAAAGAGCCAGTGTCTGTCTTTGTCTAAGAAAACTTCAGTCTTTTAATATGCAGGATGATGATGACCCTATTTTATAGGTCGTTCATGGAATCAGTCTTAACCTTTAATATGGTGGCTTGGTTTTGTAACCTGAACACTAACAACAGGAACAGATTGGGCAAGATAGTGAAGGTTGCTGGCAAAATCATTGGTGTACAGCAGAAAGAACTGAAAGACAGATACCACAAACAAACTGTACGTAAATCCAACACCATTCTGGATTTCCACGACCATCCTTTATACAGTAAATCTGAGCTCCTTCCATCTGGGCGTTGATTCAGAGTACCCAGATTTAAGTACAACAGAACAAGAAACTCCTTTATCCCTACTTCCATTAATCTGCTGATCACGCACAAGTAATGACATTGCTCTTATGTGCTTAATTTGATGACATTCTTGTTATGATTGCATTTTATTTATTTATTTAACCTAATAATGCGCTGTATAATGATATGTATTGACAAATATTGATAATTGGTCATACCCAGATTATGCACTTCATGGTCAAGTGTTTCCTGCTCGTTTTTTAATTTCATGTCTGTCGTGTCTGTACTTTTATGGCTATCGTGTAAAATGCGGTCTGTGTTGTTTTAACCTTTGTATACCTGCCTGCAAAGCAAATTTCCCTCCGGGGCCAATACATGTATTGATTGATTGATTGATTGATTGATTGAGCCCAGTGGCACCATGCACACGCCCGCCATAAATCGTGCTGCGCTGGTGAGGAGTGCATTCTGAGTGCGTTATTTTTGTGAATGCGTGGGCATCACAAGGGCATAACTCTCCTGCATTTAGCCACAGCACAGCTGCAGCCAAAGGCTTCCTGTCTAATGTAGGAGTCAGAACAATGGGGAGCAGCTGCAGCAGGCTACTCTCCCAGGCCATTTCAGACAGAGAGCAGCATCGAGCAGCCCGTTGAGCAGCTGCAGCAGGCTACTCTCCCAGGCCATTTCAGACAGAGAGCAGCATCGAGCAGCCCGTTGAGCAGCTGCAGTAGGCTACTCTCCCAGGCCATTTCAGACAGAGAGCAGCATCGAGCAGCCCGTTGAGCAGCTGCAGTAGGCTACTCTCCCAGGCCATTTCAGACAGAGAGCAGCATCGAGCAGCCCGTTGAGCAGCTGCAGCAGGCTACTCTTCCAGGCAATTTCAGACAGAGAACAGCATCAGGAAGCCCATTGTCCCTCGCTTTTCCCCAAGTCTTATAGTTGGTGATTATTGTGAGTGCCCAAATTTTCTATATGCACATAAAATATAATGAATTAGACTGATAAGCACCCAGCGCACCATGTGTCGAGACCAACTTTCAGGCAAGGATACATCGGCAGGCCTGCGCTCCGAGAGAGGCAGTCAAACAGGAATGAACATGCGGCTGGACAAACCTCTACTCATATGTACCACGCTACCAAACCTCTACCCATATGTGCCATGCTACCAAACCTCTACCCATATGTGCCATGCTACCAAACCTCTACCCATCTGTGCCATGCTACCAAACCTCTACCCATATGTGCCATGCTACCAAACCTCTACCCATATGTGCCATTCTACCAAACCTCTCCACTTATGTACCATGCTACCAACCCTCTAGCCTTATGTACCATGCTACCAAACCTCTACCCGTATGTACCATGCTACCAAACCTCTACCCTTATGTACCATGCTACCAAACCTCTCCACTTATATGTACCATGCTACCAACCTCTACCAATCTTTATGTACCAAAATGCTACCAAACACCTGCCTACACCCACTTATGACCATGCTACCAAACCTCTACCCATATGTGCCATGTACCAAACCTCTACCCATATGTCCATGCTACAAACCTCTACTTATGTACCATGCTACCAAACCTCTACCTTATGTACCATGCTACTAACAGAAACCTCTACCCTATGTACCATGCTAAAAACCTCACCCTTATGTACCATGCTACCAAACCTCTACCCTTATGTACCATGCTACCAAACCTCTACCCTTATGTACCATGCTACCAAACCTCTACCCTTATGTACCATGCTACCAAACCTCTACCCTTATGTACCATGCTACCAAACCTCTACCCTTATGTACCATGCTACCAAACCTCCAACCTTATGTACCATGCTACCAAACCTCTACACTTATGTGCCATGCTACCAAACCTCTACCGTTATGTACCATACTACCAAACCTCTACCCTTATGTACCATGCTACCACACCTCTAGCCTTATGTACCATGCTACCAAACATCTACCCTTATGTACTATGCCACCAAACCTCTACACTTATGTACCATGCTACCAAACCTCTACCCGTATGTACCATGTTGCTTTGCATGCAGCGTTTATTTTCCTGGCAGATGCTTTTATACAGAGGAGCTGACACATACCATATACAGCTTGGTCTTTACAGAAACAAGTTCCTCCTAAGTTCCTTGCTCAAGGATGCAATGACAGTCCCCTACCTGGGATTCATCCTCTGAATACCAAACCACTAGACTACCACTAATTTACTCAATTACTCTCTCCTGTTATTATAATGCATTATCTATTTTTTAAAAACTTCCACTTGGAGCTGCAGAAGACACACATTCTCTCAGTGTACGTTAGGGCACTCTGCCTGTACCTTTCAAAGCCCTGGGCTGAAAGGTATTGACTATCATAAAGGGAATGATAGCATAAAACAGCATTACAATAAACCACAAAGCACAGGGCTTCTGTTATTATACAGCTGGAGTCAGACAACAATAGCATAAATGCAGATACTAATATTCTCTCTCACACATACAATCATACTCTCTCACACACACTACAATAATCTCATACGCATACTAGTATTCTCTCTCACACATACTAGTATTCTCTCACACACAGACAACCAAACTCTCTCACACATACTAGTATTCTGTCATATAGACTATCAAACTCTCTCACATACAATCATGCTCTTTCACACATACTACTATAGTCTCTCACACATACAATCATTGTCTCTCACACACTACTATTCTCTATGATGGTATGTTCTGACAGAGTTTAATGATGTGTGTAAGAGGGTATAGTGGTGTTAGTGAGAGAGTATTATGGTGTGTGTGAGACGAAGTATGATTTATGGCCTAAACGGCCTCTCATATGGATGTGTGTGCTTGCGTGCGTGTGTGTGTATTTGTGTGTTTGTATGTACATATGCAAGCATGTGTGTGCGTGCGTGTGTACATATGTGTGCGTGCGTTCGTGAGCGTATATATGTGTGCGTGCGTGGCACTGAGTTTTAGCATAAGCAGCAGGGTTAGTATGGCTGCACTTTTCCCTGTTCAGTGAGATGCTGGCTATCCAAAGAGATGCTGCCTATCCAATGAGACGCTGCCTATCCAATGAGATGCAGCCTATCCAATGAGACGCTGCCTAACCAATGAGACGTTGTGTGGAAGCACACGAGAAGCCAGCGGGAAGCAGGCTCCGTCTCCACTCCTGTAAGCCTTTACGTAACGGCATTCAGCACTAAGAGCCGCCCTCTCAGTGTTTCTGTATCGCAGCTCCGCAGGGCGACCCGCTCCACTTCATTTCAACAGCCCGGCTTCAGCAGAATTATGTTAATTCCTTCCTGCGAAATATCTTAATGCTTTGCGGCAACGGGCAAAGATCAAAAGGCATCCTTTAGTATATGTGGAGAGGGAAGCAGGTCTTGAGCATGGTGGGGGAGGGGGCGTCTACGTCTTGCATCTTTACCAGTTCATGTGATTCCGATTTTAAAAACCCAGCAGTTTTCTGTGAGCCCTTTTCAGATATGTGCTCTCCATCCTGCATCTATTCACCGGTAGCTCAGTCACATTTGATTCTGCTCTGGCTCTCTGTAGCACGGGAGACGCGGTGACGGATGATGGGTTTCTCAGGTCTATTGTGCAACCACTCAGGAGGGGGACCAAAGCTTGCTGCTCCACCATCCAATTACCTCAGGATGCTGTCGGGGAGACGGGCCCCCCACCATGCCCCTGGTTTTACTAATCAGCCGCTAACAGGCGAACGAGTCCAGCCCCCGCCATGCCCCTGGTTTTACTAATCAGCCGCTAACAGGCAAACGAGCCCAGCCCCCGCCATGCCCCTGGTTTTACTAATCAGCCGCTAACAGGCGAATGAGCCCAGCTCCCGCCATGCCCCTGGTTTTACTAATCAGCCGCTAACAGGCGAACGAGCCCAGCTCCGCCAAGCCCTGGTTTTACTAATCGGCCGCTACAGGCGAACAAGCCCAGCTCCGTCATGCCCCTGGTTTTACTAATCAGCCGCTAACAGGCGAACGAGCCCAGCTCCCGTCATGCCCCTGGTTTTACTAATCAGCCGCTAACAGGCGAATGAGCCCAGCTCCCGCCATGCCCCTGGTTTTACTAATCAGCCGCTAACAGGCGAACGAGCCCAGCTCCCGTCATGCCCCTGGTTTTACTAATCAGCCGCTAACAGGCGAATGAGCCCAGCTCCCGTCATGCCCCTGGTTTTACTAATCAGCCGCTAACAGGCGAATGAGCCCAGCTCCCGCCATGCCCCTGGTTTTACTAATCAGCCGCTAACAGGCGAATGAGCCCAGCTCCCGCCATGCCCCTGGTTTTACTAATCAGCCGCTAACAGGCGAACGAGCCCAGCTCCCGCCATGCCCCTGGTTTTACTAATCAGCCGCTAACAGGCGAACACGCGGCTCGTGGTTCCAATCCCAGCCCCGGCCCTCTCAGAGCCCCATGGGACTGAGCCGTTACAGGGGCGGGCTGCAGTCACTGGGAGCTGTCCCACTCAATTATGTGCAGTAATTAGTTCAGGGTCCCTAATTCTGCACAGTTTCGAGCCCGACGGCACGCAGCGGACCGAAATCCCGGAGGAGGCATCTCGGTTTCTGGGGATTGTGCCTCCGCGGGGAGAGCTTTGCATTTCAATGAGCTGAAAATGCTCTGCTTTCAAAGCTGCAGTTAGGAAACGGAACCTTCTTAATGTGCCTCTGTCCCCTGAGGTGAAAAAGCCGCCGGATTCCTTGGACTGGATTCATGACGCAATGAAAGTGGCCATCGGACAGTTAAAAAAAATATGAAATAGAGAGGCTGGATAACAATGTGGACTTCATTTTGTTACATACAAAATAGCCGAAACGTTCATATTTTGAACAATATGTCAGTGATATGCTAAGAATGGACATTGCACCATGCAAGCGCAGTCAGCCGTGCGTGATATCTGCCCCAACAGCAGAATTTAAGTCAGGCTGGAGAGGAAGGTAATGCAAAACAACTGTTGACACGAAAACAGCTTTGTGTTTACGTGCCAGGAAATGTGTGGAATTGAACAAAGATCAAATGAAAGAAATGAAATTGCACAGTTGCCATTTTTGTTTCAAGTAGAAACGACCTGATGCCGGAAGCATTCGGTCATCAACATTAAAAATGTTTTGGGAACGTTGGGTGGTTGTCGGGAATTTAAGATTAGATTACATAATTTGCTTTTCAAACGACACATCGTTTAAATTCATTACTAGGTCATATGCATAATATATATATATATATATATATATATATATATATTCGATATGATTTGTATCCAAAAGGAGGACACTCTGAAGTTTCTTTTTAGGGTTTTGAAGGGTAAAACTAAAAACATTAAAAACTGACTTCAAATTCCTATTCAAAGGTGATTTTGTGAACACTGCCTAACTTGAAGCATTTTCACCAGAAATATTTATGAGGGACTATAAAACAAGCCTCCGCTGTTATGTGGGGGTGTCGCGGGAAACTGTCGGGACTAGTAACTGAAACGGTTCTTGCCAGCTTTTTGGCGCGCGGTAAACCACGTTTGACGAGGAGGCAGTGATGTGCTCCCCAAGCTATTCATTAAAATGGTTACAAACTGCAGGTTTATGTTGAATCTAATATGTGTTTGAAGATAAAATCATTAATATGCGGTGACAAAAAGTGTGAAATCGCAGTGGCCAGCCTATTAGCAGAAAATGCCCCGTTAACAGGAGGAACATCAATCATACAATTATATTTTAGTTGTTTAATCAGTCCCCGGGTGCTATTTCAAAGACTCGCCCGTCTTCCTGTTTTATTTATGTATTTATTTATGTATTTATGTATTTATTTATTTATTAATTTATATATATTTTTTATTTATGTGAAAACATTTCCATAGCCTACACAGCAGAATGGGCTTGAATCGTAGTTGTACATTTCCTTACGCTCCGTGAGTGTCCCGATCATATGATTCCAGGGACAGAACGAGTTTACAGGCATGTGAAAGTGTAGGCACGTTCATAGTAGAAGGCGATTGAGGCTAAAACATCTATATTGATAGGAATAAGAAGGGTGTACGCTGACGTTCCGTTCTCCTTACTCAATGCAGGTCATCAAATCACCTCTACAATGCCAATTTGTCACTACACGTATAGTCATCCCACACGCTATAAAGTAAATCGCCTATAAGCAGTTCAGGCTTTTTGACAGTTTACAGCCAGGCGCTATCCAGGTAAGTTACTGCGTGTCCCTGCAAATAGGTTAATTCAATTAGAGAGATGAAACTGCAGAGAATAGGCAGCAGGTCATTATAGATATTCAATTTGTTTTTCTTTTCGCATGCAAATGTATCGCTATATAAGGTCATTATAAACTCCTTGTGCAACTATTTTTGAATAATTTTGAAAGTGTATTTTCGTTTATTAGGAGGTTATAACTAGCGCCGGGCGAATATGGTAAAAGTGCGGGAGTATTATTAACTCATTGTAAGCGAAATAAGTATTCTCCGAGGAAATTGTTTAAATGAAAATGTTTTCGTTCAATCCGGGCTGTTCTTTTTCAGTATGAATACATATAGTCAATTTATTTTATCACCACAGAATCATCCATTGGGATGGCCTTAAACACGTGAAATAATATTATAGGTTGTGAACTTGGGGAAATGTGTCTGGAGACATATAGAAAATTATCAGATCATATATTTAAGGATTCAATTTGGGGTGATCCAAAGATTCGTACTTTCGAAAATGCCCCTTGGACATTGTCTGATATAATAAACAATTCTCCACAGCGTTGCAGGTGAAATTTAATAGACGCCGTCTTTCACAGTTCTGTGTGCTTACAGCGCAACCGGTTCCACTCTATAATGGTGATTGACCTCGTTACTGTTTGTTAGCTTGCTTTACACGGGTAGCACCTGTTTAATACACTAGATTCAAGTCTATTTTTAAGATAAATTATGGATGAATGAAACTGAAAGTCGGCTACATTGACTAAAGTACACTTTCACTTGTATTTCATATTTCCATTTTTGTGTGTGACAGTGCCTCTGTAAGAAGCGCGAAACAAATAAAAGAGAATTGCACTAAAAACAACATTATGCGGATTTTCAGCACGATGGATTTGATTAAAATAACAGACCTTTTCAGTGGGACGTATTTGGCAGATACTGTATAAAACAATATGAGAGTAATGGTGAAAGGAAAACATCTAAAGTAACTTACCACTGAAGTTCCAGGGCGCGAGCCCGTCAACTCCCGTACTGTTAGTGCCGGTCATATTTCATGATTTTCCAGGTGCTTAGCCAAGTAAAAAAATCCCTTTCAAAAATATTATTCTAAGACGTAGATCTTCCAGTTTTCTTCATTTTACCGGATATTTGTCTCAGTCTTACATATTATTTGGTGTTTTGGTGTAGACCGCCATCTACCATAAATTCATTCTTTGTGAAAAAGGTGACCATCTCAATTCACTGGTGACCGAAACGCCTGGAGCGGGTGTACCAACTTCTTTGGAGGAGGAGGCGCGTTGGATTCAGCCAGATGTGGCTGCATGTGCCCTCTTCAGCGAGTATCTGATTAAAAACAGTTTACAGGCGCGGAGGCTGCAGAGTGCCGGTGATGTCATGTAAATCCGACCAATCAGTCGGGATCCCTCTAGCTCAGAATTTCTGAACACACAGGCATTGTATCCGGGCTAATATTCCAAACAGGATTAAATATTGTTTAAAAAAAAAAAATTATATATATTATTATTATTTTTTGTTATGATGATCTTGCTAGCAAATAGCTTGTCAATCAGGTGTATTCATCATCGTATCAGAGAACGATACCGCGTGTTGCTTTCAAGGAAAATTCATAATTTCCATGAAAGCTGAAGCTCTAACTTTGTTAGACACGACGCAAAGCTGAGTGTCTGCAACCCCTTCGTGACTAAATTCAGAATGTAGCACGGCCTCAAATGCCTTGTTGCTCTTATAAAACGGTGGAAATATAATTTATCTTATAGCCGAAAAAAGTCATACATTTTCAATACATGTGATCATTTATTAATAAATAAAAAAAAAATACAATAACATTCTTCTGCCAAGTAGGCTAATATAGCTCTATAACATTACTGAATGGTTGCCAAGCAACACAACAACGCAGTGGAAATATTAGCAGAAGCCCATTCTGTGGGCTGTGGGACAGTGATTAGAGCAGTACAGTAGCTAACTTTTTATATCTACGTTCGATGTGTGGACTGCTTTCTACATTGGTAACGTAAACTTATTTGAAACATTTAAGTCAGACCAATCCCTGGGCATGGAGCCCAAACGTTATCTTTTGCATGGCTGTTGAAAGCAGAGGGAGGATCGCATAGATAATATTAATTAACGTACTTGCTTAATCTAAATGTATGGTCAGGGTTTAGCAATCCGCAACGTTGTGGAAAGGTAAATAACGTAATAAAGAAGTTTAAACAACATGTCAGCGACGTACATCTATAACATTACGACGGATGACTGCCTGGCGACGTAATCACAACGTCGGGGTAAGGTTATTCCATTACATTGTCAAACATAAAGTTGTAAGGACGTAACTGTTACGTATCCACAACGTTTTTACGTTAATACTACGTAAATTGAGACGAGACCAATAGAGGACGTTAATAGTACGTCGACACAACCACATTTTGTTCGTAGGGTTACTCATTTTACCAAACGAACGTCACTTCTGAATTTTACAGTAGTAACCTTATGCTACACACTCACATAGGCTACCTGGTTATGCAAAATTCAGAAGTAGTCACTATATTGTGATATAAAACAAAAATCATTAGGCTACGTAACGATTGACTGCATTCGAGTAAACCTATAGCAGTAGATTGAAATTCTACGGCTATATTGCAACTACTGTCTAAAGAATTCAGAAAGAAAATATCGGGAAGATAATTGTGCATTTAAAACAAAAAGCTCGAAATTCTGTTTCTGGCTCATAATTTCAAACACGCTGTTCACTCACAAGTAAGATCTTCGCGGGCTGTCCGAGGAACCGTTTCTTCAGAACTGTTTTCAGCACCCCTAATGGACAGCTCCACTTCACCGCTCGCGAGCAATTTCTTTCTAAAGCCGCGTGCTCCGTGAACCACGTTTTCGCTCATATAATCGTGAGGCACTATGGCGGAAAACACATAAAATTATTCTTCAAAATGAACAATGGTTAAGAAAGTAGTAATGACGTTTTCTCTTAACACCCCTTCAAATGATCCTGTGCTCAACTGTAAAACTCTGGATTCAAAGTTGCTCTATTTTAGAACAGTGTCCAGGGCCGCGCTTCTTATGAGCACTGTGAATTCGCCAGTTGCCCCAGTGAACTCATGTGAACTGATACTGAAAAGTCACCATCTACTTATAGGCAACCTATGGCTAAGAATATGAAAAGCTTCCCAAAGAACTGGGTTTCTACGTCAAGGCACGTCTTGGCGCCACAGCACCCTTGCTTCGCCAAAATGTACGACTAAAGAATTTCCATGTTTACTAGTACAGAAGGTCTGCTGTTAAACGTCTTAACAACACATCTTTCTAAAAGATTTAAACTCAGTTTTAATCTAAGGGAATGGGTTCCAGGGCTAGAGTTCAGATAGCACCGTGTGCATAACTGAACAAAAGCATGGGTTTTTTCATTTTATTTTATTTTACCTCAAAAACAAACAGGTAAAATAAAATAAAATGACAAGACAAACAGTTTTGAAGGAAAATGGCATTTGGGTTTTATTAAGTAAAATAGTTTGTGTTGCAGGAGGTTTTTGAAGTCAATATGAAGGCTATACTCCGCTGCTTTACTGCTGTGCTAGGGAATCAAATACTTAAATAGTTACAGATTCTACTTTCAAAACTGCGGTTTAATTTCCACTTGCTAGTCCACATCATCATTTGCCACTATAGTTAATAATTAATGAGCTGTCTAACTAGCTTTGCACTAACAAGCATATAATCTGTACGAGTATTTGGACATAAAATCATTCATGTTGACAGGAATGGAGCAAATGTGTGCCCTAAGATTTCACAATATGTCTAAATTCTTAAAGGGCCATTTCTAAAATGTAGAAGATCCCAGTGCAAAAGTATTTTATGAAGTATTTCCTCTCTCTCTCTCTCTCTCTCTCTCTCTCTCTCTCCCTCTGCAATAAGCATTCATACAAGGCTCATAGACTGCAATTAGCATTCATACAGAGGTCGCAGACTTCAATTAGCATTCATACAGAGGTCGCAGACTTCAATTAGCATTCATACAGGATTCATAGACTGCAATAAGCATCAATACAGGATTCATAAACTACAATTTGGGAAGGTTGTAGATGAGTCCGGCAGTGGCATTCTGAATCATCTGTAGTGGCTGTATGGCACAAGCTGGCAGGCTTGCAAGGAGAGAGTTGCAGTAATCAAGGCGGGAGGTCACCGTAGCCTGGACGAGCAGCTGGGTAGAGTACGTAGTCAGGTATGGTCGAATCCTTCTGATGTTGTACAGAAGAAATCTGCAGGACCATGATGTTGCCTTGATGTGCTCATTGAGGTCCAGTTGGTCATCCAGGACCACCCCCAATTTCTATGAGTGATGAGTGTTCATACTAGGGCCAAAAATTATGTTTGAATATTCCCTCTTATAAAACACATACGTTTGATTATATTCAGATATATTTTACTATTTTAAATGTTGAACTGCATGTCAGAATTTGACCAACCAACAATTGCTGTTATGTCCATAAGACGGTTAACCACTGAAACAAGAGACATACCTAGTGCAGGTACATTTTATTTGAGCAAAAACATGACCACAGTCATGTTGAAAAACACACATTACATACAGTACACTTTTATTCTTTCAGTTAAATAAAATGAAGGCACACAATTTTGATAAATGTGACAAAAAAATGTTCATCCTGAAGGATAATTTATAACATAGTGCTATTAAAAATTGAAAAGCACTTTCTTGGACCTTTTGGAAAGGGACTGAAGGTCAGCATAGTTTTAACATTATCCTCCCAAAAAGCTAGAACTACAAAAACGCAGGCCTGAAAAAAGAGAAAGGTAAAGCTATGCCAATGCCAGGCCTGCAGGTTGTTTGGCAAATATGCCAACACCGTATGTATGAAGGATGCCTGTGCATTAAAAAGGATGTTGAGCAGCTTTCTACGCAGAGATTGTGGTTTCAGAAAAAAATCTTGACCTGAGAAGGTGTCTAATCTCCACATCCAATGCAGCTGGTGAGCACAGAAATCCAGCAAGACTGAGCTGATTTTGTAGCCTGTTTGCCGACTCATACTATCAACAAAAAAATCTTTGGCTTTAGAATCAAGAATTAGAAATATGATTATTTCACTGTTTCCATTCTGTGTGACGGCCGGTAACACTTTACATAATGTCATATGAGGAACTTATCTCTTTATTTAACACCACCTGCTTTTCTATTCTGGATTCTGTTTCCTCCCTTAAATTGGAAAAGCCCAAGCCTAAAGGTTTCCCTTGACTTAATGGCACCACCAGAGCCCTAAGGAGGGAGTGCAGAAAAGCAGAGCGGAAGTGGAAGCGTGATAAACTTCATATTTCCTTTGACATTTTGAGGGACAATCTTCTCAAATATCAGGAAACAGTTAAGGCTGTGAGAACAAAATACTTTTCTGACCTCATCTCTAATAACTCTCATAATCCCAAAGTCCTATTCAGTACCATTAACTCTGTTATCTGTCCTGCCCCCAGTACCAGCTTAGATGTGCCTCCAATTAAGTGTGAAGAATTTTAAACATTTTTCATTAGCAAAGTTGAGGACATCAAAATGAACATTTCCACCTCCACTCATGACCTAGCTATCTCTCTGGCCTGTTCATCTGAATTCAACTGTTTCCAACCCATTACGCTACCCTCCCTTACAGAGATTGTTTCTTCCATGAATTCTGCAACCTGCCCCCAGGAGGTCTTTGACATAGCCAGTCCCATCATCCTATCTATAATCAACTCTCTAGCCACAGGTATCGTTCCAACCTACTGCAAGCATGCAGTGGTCCAGCCCCTCCTGAAAAAACCAAAGTTAGACCCTGCCTTGTCGAGTAACTACAGACCGATTTCTAAACTTCCGTTCCTGTCTAAGGTCCTTGAGAAGGTCATTCTCGGTCAATTGCTGCCCCACTTACACCAAAATAACATCCTGGAAAGACTTCAGTCAGGTTTTAGGGCTCACCATAGCACAGTGTCTGCCTTGCTGAAAGTGGCTAATGACCTGCTCCTCTCTGTTGACTCCGGTGACTGTGCCGTCCTGATTCTTCTTGACCTCAGCGCAGCGTTCGATACAGTGGATCATGACATTTTAATTGACCGTCTCCAATGTGGGGTTAGTGTTAGTGGCACTGCCCTGAGCTGGTTCATATCCTACCTCAGCAATAGAAGTTTCTCTGTCAACATAAGAAATTCTTCCTCTCCTCCAGCCTGCCCCTCCTGCGGGGTCCCACAGGGTTCCATCCTAGGTCCCATTCTATTCTCTATTTACATGCTTCCCCTTGGTCAATTTTTTCAAAAGTACATTTTCTTTCATCTTTATACAGATGACACACAGTTTTATCTCCCCCTGAAACCAAACGACCAGTGCAAACTCAACAGTCTCATGGACTGTCTTGAGGACATTGAGTGCTGGATGGCTCAAAACTTCCTGCAGCTGAATGAGAGCAAGACTGAACTGATCCTATTTGGCCCCCCTGACTCCATCAAACTGATTACTAGCAGCCTAGGCAACCTGTCCACCTTTGTCAAACCCTATGTCAAAAACCTTGGCGTGATATTAGACTCCGCCTTTAAATTTGACAAGCAGGTCAATGCAGTAGTTAAAGCCAGTTTCTTTCAGCTTCGTTCCATTGCCAAAAGTCTTTTCTGTCATTCAAAGATCTTGAGAAAATCATCCATGCCTTCATATCCTCCCGCTTAGATTACTGTAATTCCCTGTATACTGGGATTAGTCAGTCGTCCCTGTCCCGCTTGCAACTGGTCCAGAACGCCGCAGCCAGGCTCCTGACAGGTACCCGGAAGAGGGACCATATTAGCCCTATTCTGGCCTCTCTCCACTGGCTACTAGTCCGTTTTAGAGTTGATTTTAAGGTTCTCCTGTTTGTTTTTAAAGCCCTAAATTGGCAGGCTCCCTCATACATCTCAGATCCTTTAACCCCTTACTCCACCTCCAGGTCCCTCAGGTCGTCTGACTTGGGGCTCCTGGCTGTCCCGCGAGCAAAACTTAAGCTCAGGGGTGACCGCGCCTTTGCTGCTGCTGCCCCTAGACTATGGAACAGCATCCCCCACTCAATTAGATCTGCCCCCTCCATTGATTCCTTCAAGTCCAGGCTGAAAACATACTTTTGTTCTGTAGTGTTTGGATCTTCCTGATATGATTTCAGTGCGCCTATGCCTGTGATTTGTAGATTTGTGCCTATACGTGTGTTTTTATGCTTTTTACTCTGTGATTTTTAGTCAGTGTTTCTGTTTTTATTGTGATTTGTTCTTACTTTGTGATTTTACCTGCCTGTACAGCACTTTGGTCAACATGGGTTGTATTTAAACGTGCTTTATGAATAAATTTGATTTGATTTGATTTGACATGAATTGGCATTAACTGATGTAGTTGTTAACTACTAACTACTGAAAAGTTAATATTTACAGCTCTGTTAATGTATTTTACATAATTAATTTATTTTAACAACAACATTAGTCAATGCCAATTCATAATGGGATAAAAAAAACAGTTTATGTATTTGTTAATGGTAAAATAATTGTAAGTTTATCCGATGACATAATATAACATAATAATAATGAGAACAGGCCATTCAGCCCAACAATGCTCACCATTTTCCTAACTATGCTTTTCTAATGTATAAATAATCATATACCTAATACATTAGTTAATGTATTTGTTAACTACTAACTCAATTTGATTCTTAATGTATTTGTACATCATTAATTCAAGTTTCATTAGTTAATGCCAATTCATGTGTACATTGATACTAGATGGCTTAATGTTTGACTCCATTAAAGCACAGTGAAATTACCATTCATCTGTATTAATTGTCCACATTTAATTAACATTTTCTTCTCTGTATGGCACAGTTATTAAATTATTGCAAATCAGTATCTCCACAATACAGACAAATAATTATGCTGGCACCCTGGACTACCTTCATGTGTGATCAAATACTTATTTGGCAATTGTATATATCAAAGTCCGTAATAACTGTGACAATCAGTTGACCACTTTTTTATTTCTTGTAATGTATCCACCTATAAATTGACAGCATTCACTGCCACCGTGACTTTCTGGTCTTCCACATTTTTATTTTTGTATTGCCACAATTTGAGAATTTTGTTTTTTTCACACTCGGATTTCATTTGGGAATTTTCCGTAGCAAGACTGGGTTTTGTTGTCCGCACTTCTATTAAAACCATTTATACCCACCGTATTTTTTTTTTACTTGACATCTCATTTGTGGTTGCTATGATACGATGAGGCGCTGCCAAAGTGGGTGTGGAGCTGTGAGAAGGACCGCAGTACAGTGTGAGTGAGATTCTCACTGAGCTGGGAGAAGAACCGCAGTACAGTGTATGTGAAATTCTCACTGAGCTGGGAGAAGGACTGCAGTACGGTGTGAGTGAGATTCTCACTGAGCTGGGAGAAGGACCGCAGTACAGTGTATGTGAAATTCTCACTGAGCTGGGAGAAGGACCGCAGTACGGTGTGAGTGAGATTCTCACTGAGCTGGGAGAAGGACCGCAGTACGGTGTGAGATTCTCACTGAGCTGGGAGAAGGACCGCAGTACGGTGTGAGTGAGATTCTCACTGAGCTGGGAGAAGGACCGCAGTACTGTGTGAGTGAGATTCTCACTGAGCTGGGAGAAGGACCGCAGTACCGTGTGAGATTCTCACTGAGCTGGGAGAAGGACCGCAGTACGGTGTGAGTGAGATTCTCACCCCCACAGGTTTGCACAAAAGCTCGTAAGCGATATCATTGTCCAATCAGGGCATGGACATGTTTCAGGTTGTCAGGTGGGGGAGGTGGGCGTGTAACTCACAGATACAGAGACTGGTGCCAATCGACTTCCCATCTGTTCAGTGGCAGCACACTAAAATCCTCAGGAAAAAAGCTGCAGCCCAGTTCACCTCTGAAATACACCAAGCGCACTCATCACACAGCGGCTAGCTGGCTGTGGGTCTCGGCTGAGAACGCTGGGACCGAGGAATCCTGGATTGTACTGTTTGTATCACTGTTCTTCCTTTGGGTTTGTTACAGTGCCGCACTAAAGAATGCTTGTGGTGAAACCATTGGGATGTGCTGAAAACGCTTCTGAAGGTGTCCTGGATTCAGAATGAGTGACTGGGATCAGACTGATTCAGAATGGTGGTGGAATGAGTGACTCTGATCAGACTGAATCAGAATGAGTGACTCTGGTCAGACTGAATCAGAATGAGTGACTCTGATCAGACTGATTCAGAATGACTGACTCTGATCAGACTGATTCAGAATGACTGACTCTGATCAGACTGATTCAGAATGACTGACTCTGATCAGACTGATTCAGAATGAGTGACTCTGATCAGGCTGATTCAGAATGAGTGACTCTGATTAGACTGAATCAGAATGAGTGACTCTGATCAGACTGAATCAGAATGAGTGACTCTGATCAGACTGATTCAGAATGAGTGACTCTGATCAGGCTGATTCAGAATGAGTGACTCTGATCAGACTGAATCAGAATGAGTGACTCTGATCAGACTGATTCAGAATGAGTGACTCTGATCAGACTGATTCAGAATGAGTGACCCTGATCAGGCTGATTCAGAATGAGTGACTCTGATCAGGCTGATTCAGAATGAGTGACTCTGATCAGACTGAATCAGAATGAGTGACTCTGATCAGACTGATTCAGAATGAGTGACTCTGATCAGGCTGAATCAGAATGCTGGTGGAATGAGAGATCTGAAAGGGGCAGAAGCCACACTGAAGCAGAGCCCAGGCCAGAGTCTGTTCAGTCCCATTACTGCGACTTCAAAGGCGGGAGATCAGAGCCCAGCGACGGCCGTCCCCTGCAGTCAGCCTGGACCTCCACGCACTCCAAATAAAATATTCTCAAACCCCGAAAGTGCTGGCAGCCAAGCTACCGCCAATACAGGGGGTCTGAAACAGTAAGTTCAAAGCCTTTGAAAAAACCTTTGTAAGGCCATTGAGACATTATATTATGTGGGTTAGTTTTACCATATTTTGAATCATGGAAATGTGTTGAAATACATTTCTGTGACCTCAAACAGGGTAATAATAACAGAAATGGTGTTTCAAAACCGTTTCTTTTGGTTCATAGGTCCAAGGGAAGTGGGGATCTCAGGATTGGATATGTCCTTTGAGATGCAGCCTAGGGCCTGGTTGAAGTCACAAGGAGGAAACATTGGGGGTGTGTTGCTAATTGTCCCCAAAGAATTACTGAAGCTAATGACCCAGCATGATTCAATTAATGCCGAGCACACTATAGCCCAGTACCCTGAGAACATCCTGCTTTTTCTCTTTAGAGACTGCAGCCTGAAGACTAAGCAGCCTCCCCAGTTAGAACACTGCAACCCCGGTCAGAACACTGCCACCCCCATCAAAACACTGCCACCCCGGTCAGAACACTGCAACCCCCATCAACACGACCGGTCAGAACACTGCCACCCATCAACACTACCCCCCCCCCCCGGTCGACACTGCACCCATCGAACACTGCCATCCCAGTCAGAACACTGCCACCCCCATCAGAACATGGCCCCCCCCCCCCGGTCAGAATACTGCAACCCCGGTCAGAGCACTGCAACCCCGGTCAGAACACTGCAACCCCAGTCAGAACACTGCCACCCCGGTCAGAAAACTGCAACCCCAGTCAGAACACTGCAACCCCGGTCAGAACACTGCCACCCCGGTCAGAACACTGCCACCCCCATCAGAACAATACCACCCCATTCAAAACACTGCCACCCTGGTCAGAACACTGACTCCCCAGTCAGAACATTGACTCCCTGGTCAGAACACTCACCAGTGTCCTTACTTCCTAACAGTGAACCAAACAGCTGATTTTGACACACCCAATGATTTGGCTATGTCTCTGATCAATTTATTCAGTTTTTTTTTCAGCCACTTCATGGACTGCTTTATTGGAGCTGACACTTGATTGGTTGGGAGACAACAGCAGCAGACTCCAAATGCAATTTCCACACCTAAAGTCAACCCTGAACCTGTTGTTAGCTTTCTTGTGAATGAACAGCAAAAAGCCAAGAAACTGCTAAGCAGCCAAATGTCCAATTCCTTCCGAACCCCCGAAATGGGGAGACTATTAAAAGGGTTGCAATTCCTACATGAAACATAATCAAATCAGCTGAAATACAAAGTCAAAACAACTAAAAACTGTGCCACTGTCTAAATGCTTACAAACTGCACTGTATATAAGGTTTCATTATGTATACGGGCGACCTGGTGATGCAGCGAATAGCACTGTCACCTCATAGCAAGAAGGTACTGCGTTACAGTAGAATCCCGGCCGAGGCCTTTCTGTGTGCAGTTTGCATGTTCTCCGCGTGTCTGTGAGAGTTTCCTCCCACACTGCAGGCTAATTGGAGAGTCTAAATTCATTTGGGTGTGAATGTGTGAGTGAAGGATATGTGTGTGCCCCGTGATGGATTGGTGAACTGTCCAGGGTGTATTCCTGCCTCTCACCAGCTGCATGCTGTGATAGGCTCCAGTGGAACTGTGGAGACAGGTATAGCACTGTGGAACAAGTGGAGACAAATACAGCACTGTGGAACAGGTAGAGACAGGTAGACCACTGTGGAACAGGTGGAGACAAATACAGCACTGTGGAACAGGTGGAGACAGGTACAGCACTGTGGAGCAGGTAGAGACAGGTACAACACTGTGGAACAGGTAGAAACAGGTACAGCACTGTGGAAAAGGTGGAGACAGACAGGTACAGCACTGTGGAACAGGTAGAAACAGGTACAGCACTGTGGAAAAGGTGGAGACAAACAGGTACATCACTGTGGAACAAGTGGAGACAGGTACAGCACTGTGGAACAGGTGGAGACAGGCACAGCACTGTGGAACATGTGGAGACAGGTACAGCACTGTGGAACAGGTGGAGACAGGTACAGCACTGTGGAACAGGTGGAGACAGGTAGACCACTGTGGAACAGGTAGAGACAGGTAGACCACTGTGAAACAGGTAGAGACAGGTACAGCACTGTGGAACAGGTGGAGACAGGTACAGTACTGTGGAACAGGTGGAGACAGGTACAGCACTGTGGATCAGGTGGAGATAGGTACAGCACTGTGGAAAAGGTGGAGACAGACAGGTACAGCACTGTGGAACAGGTGGAGACAGGTACAGCACTGTGGAGCAGGTGGAGACAGGTACAGCACAGTGGAACAGGTAGAGACAGATGCAGCACTGTGAAGCAGGTGGAAACAGCTACAGCACTGTGGAACAGGTGGAGACAGGAACAGCACTGTGGAACAGGTGGAGACAGGTACAGCACTGTGGAACAGGTGGAGACAGGTACAGCACTGTGGAACAGGTGGAGACAGGTACCACACTGTGGAACCGGTGGAGACAGGTACAGCACTGTGGAACAGGTGGAGACAGGTACAGCACTGTGGAACAGGTGGAGACAGGAACAGCACTGTGGAACAGGTGGAGACAGGTACCACACTGTAGAACCGGTGGAGACAGGTAGAGCACTGTGGAACAGGTGGAGACAGGTACAACACTGTGGAACAGGTGGAGACAGGTGCAGCACTGTGGAACAGATGGAGACAGGTACAACACTGCGGAGCAGGTGGAAACAGGTACAGTACTTTGGAACAGGTGGAGACAGGTACAGCACTGTGGAACAGGCGGAGACAGGTACAGCACTGTGGAACAGGTGGAGACAGGTGCAGCACTGTGGAACAGGTGGAGACAGGTACAGCACTGTGGAACAGGGAGAGACAGGTACAGCACTGTGGAGCAGGTAGAGACAGGTACAGCACTGTGGAACAGGTGGAGACAGGTACAGCACTGTGGAACAGGTGGGGACATATACAGCACTGTGGAACAGGGAGAGACAGGTACAGCACTGTGGAACAGGGAGAAACAGGTACAGCACTGTGGAACAGGTGGAGACAGGTACATCACTGTGGAACAGGTGGAGACAGGTACAGCACTGTGGAACAGGTGGAGACAGATACAGCACTGTATCAGCACTGTGGATACAGGGAGAGACAGGTACAGCACTGCGGAACAGGTGGAGACAGATACAGCACTGCAGAAAAGGTGGAGACAGGTACAGCACTGTGGAACAGGGAGAAACAGGTACAGCACTGTGGAACAGGTGGAGACAGGTACATCACTGTGGAACAGGGAGAGACAGGTACAGCAGTGTGGAACAGGTGGAGACAAATACAGCACTTTGGAACAGGTGGAGACAGGTATAGCACTGCGGAGCAGGTGGAAACAGGTACAGCACTGTGGAACAGGTGGAGACAGGAACAGCACTGTGGAACAGGTGGAGACAGGTGCAGCACTGTGGAGCAGGTGGAGACAGGTACAGAACTGTGGAACAGGTGGAGACAGGTACAGCACTGTGGAATGCAGGCGATCATCCAGAAAACACATGAAGCAACTGATCGCATGTGTCCATGTCTGCCTCCCCCTTGCATCTGCAGTCGGGGCGCGTGCAGTATTCTGAGCAGGAGAGCTGATCCAGGATCAGGCTTCCCCTTCCATATTCCCTGCTTATCCTCTGAGAGTTGACAGGCAGGACTGATCCTAGGTCAGTACGCTGACTCTGAGACACTGGCAATATGGACCATTTCTCACAAGCACTTGCTTGTAATGTTTTTTCCATAGCTTGGTGTTGGTTACAGGGCTTTCATATGTTTCCATGCAGGTGACGGGGGTGTCATACCCGAGAGAAATGTCATTCTGAGCAGAGAGGATCAGCTGTTTTGGGACTGCGCTTCATCTGCAAATGCAGGCACTTAGGGCTCTTCTGGCCGACTGACATTCAACACCCACAAAATGGCGACACCCCCACATTTTGGGTTTCAGCCGCGAAAAGGTGCCTTTGTCTCAACTGAGCGCTTGGAACACCACTAATGACCTTTAGTTTAGATACATATGGACCATCATTCTCAGAGACTGCGTTTGAGTGTGATGGCCCGTCAGTGTCATCCCAGTGATAGGGCGTTTGAGTGTGATGGCCCGTCAGTGTCATCCCAGTGATCGGGCGTTTGAGTGTGATGGCCCATCAGTGTCATCCCAGTGATAGGGCGTTTGAAACAGCTCAACAAAGCCCAGATTTACCCAGCAAGAAATTGTCAGTTCAGTACGCTTGCAGTCAGCATGATGCTAATGAGCAATTTCCTAAGACTTATGGATAGAAGGTAATTACTCTCCAAAGAATCACCCTATTGTTACCGCTAACAACGTGTGTATTACAGAGCAATGTGCACGGTGTGCCACCTTGCCTGAGTCGCGAAATCACACAAGAAAAATAAATGTTTCCTGAGTCAAATTAGGAAAAGAGAATTGCACCTGCACTATATGTATCATGAGGGTTTGGAATCCAGTTGTGCCTGAAATAAAGGCGCTGTGCATAACTAAAGGATCAGCTGAAGAAATGATGTCTGGCAATAATCAGAGATGATGAGGATCACATGATCTCACCGCACCACACCGCACCACCATCGTCTCATCTTTAAAAGGCTGACAGGTACACAGAGGCAATAAACTGATTGTAATCTACACAGCACGCCACTTATGATATATTTGGTAATATCTCATACTATCCTATTAAATTAAATTCTGCATGTTGCACAGGCTATAATTGCTTCCACATAAAAGCCATATTTCGATTCCTTCCTTGTCATGCACCAATCATACAAATCCCATTCCGGTTTTTGAAGGAACTGCTGAAGATCATTGGTTTGACTTTACATTGATTGTCTTTTTAATAATTCTCTTTTTAACCAAATTATAACCACTAAATTGTAATAAACACTATTGGATTATCGTGACCTGTTCAGGACACAAGGGCAGTGTGGGCTTGTATCCTGCGCTCATTAACATTCATATCCGTATGACAGTCATCTAAACCATTTCAGTGCAGTACCCTTACACTACCATCCATTCATCCATCCATGGGGGTGCTGGAGACTATCCTAGCGTGTACTGGGTGAGAGGCAGGAATACATATCTAAAGCAGAACACCTTACACTACCACACAAAAAAAAATAAAGCAACAAAAAATTGGCTTTACCATCATATAGTTAAACCTGAAGATCATTCAATGTGTAACAATGTTTTAACACTGAGCTGCTGCACGCTAACAGCAGTCTCAAACTGTGGACATTATACCCAAATAAAGAAAGTCTTTGATTCCGCATGTTTAAGCTTGAAAACTTTTGAATTGCCACTAGCTAATAGTACGCCTACTTACCGATGCGTTCTGCACACATTCTGGGTGAAAATGGGCACTGCAAATACTGTATGGATTATTGTAATATTGCAGTGAAAAAATGAAACCCATTTCCTGTAGGTCTCTTGATTTTAGTGAAATGAAAAAAGCATATTGCTTTCTCTGCATCCAGATAAGGGGCATTTTCAGCTTAGCTTGACTTACCCATGCAAATGTGGCAAAAATGACACTGGACTTAAGGTTTTTGTTACATAATTTACACCCAGTTAACCCCGCCCACCTGCCGTTAAACAAAGGCGGAAAGCAAGCCAATTTCAGCACAGGCATTTTTTTTGTTGTTGCAAGAATCATTTAAAAACATTTCTTGTCCATTTGTGAATTCAAACAACACATCAGTAAAGGATTTCAGTTTCCTGGTGTGTTAAGCATCCTTGTGAACCATGAGCCTTGTGAATGGGACTGATCCAGTCTGCGCACAGCGTCCTGCTTGTATCGGTCATATACATGTGAATCTGGCAGCAGAGGACCTCATTTGTACTCTCAACCTAACCCTAACCCATAGTTCAACCTAAATCTATTGCCTTTCAATATGTAGTATTACTCTTCCAAAGTACCACTGCTTAGAAAATTTGCCGTTTAAAATGAGCCACCAAAGATAATTATGGAAAGCAATGAGGAAAACCACTGGGAGCCTGCAGGAAACTGCCAAAATGAGCTCATTCAGACATTCAGCCATAGGCATCCACAGGGGTCTGTGGGGGTCCATTTATAAGTTCAGCATGTACAGTCTAGAGTAGACGGTCATCTAGTAATAGTAGCTAAAGTATTATGCTGAAAGTTGACTATTCGCAATTTTGGTGTCCTTGCCACTGTACTCTGTACACTGTACTGTGAATTCTGAATTCTGAGTGAAATGTCAGTTTCAGTATCTGTAATGCACATGCAGTAAGTTTGGCCCTTTGTGCTCACCATATTCAACAGGAAGTCCATGTATGTCCAGTCAGTATCACCTCAACATGAAAAGCACTTCTAAAAGGCGGTCTTCACCACTCCAAAAACTCATCAGGGGCTGTCCGCTTTTCCTCTCCCTCCAGCCCAAGGCTGAAGTGTTTTTAAACGATTCCCACAGCGTGACAGAATCGCAATAACACCCCCAGATCGCAGCAGAGATATCCATATCCATTAACCAAAAAAAGATATTAAGCACCTTTTTGGAAACAAGTGCTGACAGCTTCTGAAGGGGAAGCTGATGACACATCCATCATGTATAATTCAGAGAGTTATTCCCTCCCTGCAAAAAGTCATTTTTGGCTTGTGATCGTGAATTATGAGTTTCGATTCCAAACTATGACCCATGTAATGTGATGAACAGGACCAGTGTGCACTGTGTGAATGATAGAATAGGACCAGTGTGCACTGTGTGAATGATAGAATAGGACCAGTGTACACAGTGTGAAGGATAGAACAGGTCCAGTGTACACTGTGTGAGAAAGAGAACAGGACCAGTGTACACTGTGTGAGAGAGAGAACAGGACCAGTGTACACTGTGTGAGAGAGAGAACAGGACCAGTGTACGCTGTGTGAAGGATAGAACAGGACCAGTGTACACTGTGTGAAGGATAGAACAGGAGCAGTGTACACTGTGTGAAGGATAGAAGAGGAGCAGTGCACACTGTGTGAAGGATAGAACAGGAGCAGTGTACACTGTGTGAAAGATGGACCAGGGCCCGTGTATGCTGTGTAAGAGAGAGAACAGGACCAGTGTACACTGTGTGAGAGAGAGAACAGGACCAGTGTACACTGTGTGAAGGATAGAACAAGACCAGTGTACACTGTGCGAAAGATGGACCAGGACCAGTGTACACTGTGTGAAGGATGGACCAGGACCAGTGTACACTGTGTGAAGGATAGAACAGGACCAGTGTACACTGTGTGAAGGATAGAACAAGACCAGTGTACACTGTGTGAAAGATGGACCAGGACCAGTGTACACTGTGTGAAGGATGGACCAGGACCAGTGTACACTGTGTGAAGGATGGACCAGGACCAGTGTACACTGTGTGAGAAAGAGAACAGGACTAGTGTACATTGTGCAAAAGATGTTCAGAATAAGAACTGCTTTGTATGTTCCTGCAGCCGACTGCTTAAGAATTCCAGCCTCTTTATGAACCCCAGTTCCGTCTCTTCAACATCTAGATTATTTCTATTTCATTCCAATATTTTTCATTGACATTTAAAAAATGACACAGTATAAAACTAGAAACCCTAGATATCTGCCTTTTATAAATGGGGTTTTAGCTGTTCGTAAAAAAAAAAAAAAAAACTAAAAAAAAAAAACAGAGTTACACACTGAGTTTTCACTATTCATTTTTTTCCTAAAGCTGTGCTGAAATACGTGGATGAGGAATAAAACAATCCATAACCTCTGAGAGGTGATAAATGCATTAAAAATTTCCTTGTGGTTATGCATCCAATCTAATACAGTCTTGCTCGATATATTTGTGAAATCAAAATATTAAAATTTATTCTGTCCTCAGTTCCTTCATTAAAGGATATATATATATATATATATATATATATATATATATATATATAGATTTTTGGAACATTGGTTGTTCCAGGTTGATTCTTGTTCTGCTTTGGGAATACTTTATGTCAACAATGTTACCCAAATAGTGTTTTAAAAAAGTACTGTTAAAAAAAAAGTTATGTCAAGGCCATAGAGAAATGGTAACGCTGTTCCTGATAATATTACCCAATAGTTATCAATAGCTGGCCAATAATGATTGCGGAATGTCCTGGAAGTGAAGCTGAACAGAATTCTAAGGTTAAAGGGACAAGGAAACTGGGCAGACTTATGACTTGGGAATTTGAGCATTTTAGGAATGTCCTGAGCGCACAGACAGCATTGTTACATGGCCAGTAATACATTGCTCTTAATGTAATAACGGATTTAGACAATTGTGGTGTATGAGTAATGTACACACATTGTTTGTGTTGGAATTGCACTGCACCTTAACACCGTCTTCATGGTGTGAGTTTCTTCTCTTCTCACTTTTAGCGCGTCTTGCTGATTTTTGGTGGTTCAGGCCCAGCCTTTCCTAGTGTTTTTCTATTGTCCTGTTCTCCCATTTTTCTGGACATATCTTTGATGGTGTCTCTGTAAAAGGAACTTTAATTGAATTTAATTCTTAATGTATATTAAAAGTATTTTAAATCAGAAAGAACAGAGCAGGAATAGCCTTAGTATGTGATTGCCTTATTTTGTGGATAGTCATTCATGATAATGTTATTGGGAATATTAGCTGCATTAAACAAAGCTGCCATTGCAGTACTTTCAATTGGATCATTTTTAATATGAGTGTATTTGGTATCAATTAATCAATCAAATTTTATTTGTATAGCATGTTTTACAGCAGTTGTCACAATATGCTTTACAGACAACCCTGGCCTAAACCCCCACAGCAGCAATGTAAGGAAAAATAATAATTTATGTTATCCAGACAGCACCTGCTCCTCGGATCCCTAGGTTTACTGTCACATTGTGTCACATCGCCACGGGGTGTCGGTAAGAACAAGCATTGACCAGGATTCCAATTCCAATAACTTTATTACAGACAGGTGGAGGTGGGCAATGGAATGAGGTGATGAAGGGTGATGGGGTATGATCACGTGTGATCAGGTATGTGGTCCTAAAAACGGAGGAGTAACATATTAATTGACATGAAATTAGACAGTAAATTAGAACGCTGCTGTTACCGGCTACACAAGGAAATGGCATCTGTAAGTGCTAGCTGGTTCCTATGTACAGGGTTCAACAATTGACTGCCATTCCAATATCTGCCACCAGATGGAGCCAGAGAGCCTACAACATTAACATTAACGCAAACATTAGACGGCCATCTTGGGAGGCCACCTAGCTAAACTAGCAGAGGGCAGCTATATTGAGCCCAACCCACTAGCCTACCATCAATTGCAGTTATTAATAGTCAATTGTTAAGTCAGAAGTCAGCAGAATACACCAATAAACGCACATTCCAAGAACAGCTAACAGTTACCGCAGGGCGGTTCTACCATATACTGTACTGTCATACACAATAATCTACCTAACAAATACACACGCATGCAGGAAATATATACAATTTACATTAATTACACGTATAAGCTGTCCCCCAGCTTAAACAAATGTCCAGGCACTTTGGGCACGCAGGCACTCCTGTCACACAGTCCTCTTATCTCCCAGATAAGAATCCCCTCTGTCCTCTCAGTCTTTATTCAGCCACCAACTGGGGTGGGGTTGAGACTGACCATAAACTATTGTGCGTGGTGCCCAATGCTGATTGGTGGGCCTACTGAGGCTGGTTGCCGTGCAATAAACCCCCCAATCACCTTACTGTAGTGCCTGAGGGGGCAGGCGCAAAGGGTTAGCCTTTGCTTGACCCAAGGCAGGGGGGAGGAGTGGGGGAGCCATAAAACTAGTGCTGTTTAGGTGATAACAACCTTAATCTACTGGCTCCCAACCCCCGGTCCTGCTGGCCTTTTCTACAGCTGCCCCCAAATTTGCAGTGCAAATTTGCTCCTTAGAAAGGCCACGGGTTAAGACGATCCTTGACTTTCGTCGTCCTCTGGTAAGATGGGCAGCTCAATCAACCGGGCGACTGGCCTGATGTAGATGTTGTCCCTGACTTTCACCTTTGCGGTCCGAACATGTCCATCAGCTCCAGGCAAGACTTCTGTTACCCGACTAACTGGCCAAAGTAATCGTGGTAGCTGGGGGTCAACGACCATGACCACTGTGTCTACCTTTAGGTCCTCCTTATTCGCTCTCCATTTCTGACGCATCTGCAGACTGGGGAGGTAGTGCTTGATAAAGCGGGCCAAGAATTGGTCAGCTAGAACCTGACTGTGACGCCATCGCCGCCGACTCAGGAGCTCTGACCCTGGATAGACCACTTGAGGAAGTGAGGAGTCTGGCCGCCACATCAGAAGGGAATTAGGAGTAACTGGATCCACATCAACCACATCGGAGGAGAGGTACCCCAGTGGCTTCGAATTGAGGATCCCTGAGGACAGTTCTGAGTACTTCCTCCGCTACAGTCTGGGAACCTAGTGTGACCCGCATGGCATACTTAATGGAGCGGATTTCTCATTCCCAGGCTCCTCCAAAATGCGGCGCATTTAGGGGGCTAAAGCGAAAAACAATCCTTTGTGTAGCTAGGTGCCACTGTAGGGTTAGGCTCAAAGCTGAAAGGCTTCTCTCAGCTCCTTCTCACCACCTTTGAAATTTGTTCCCTGATCAGAGATCACCTCGCTGGGGGTGCCTCTACACGCTACAAATCTCCGAAGGGCCATAAGGAACAAGTCTGTGTCCATGTTGCTGATGAGATCAAGATGGACGCTCCGAGTGGTGAGACACTTGAAGATAATGCCCCACTGTTTCTCAAAGCAGTCCATTCCCCTGGAGTAGAAGGCTGGCTTCATCAAACGGAGTCGCACGGGAGGCAATCAGCCATTTTAGGTATTTCGGGATTAGCCCGCCATTTCCGACAGCCTAGGCAACCATGTTGGTACCGTCTGATGGCTTCACGTCCCCGCAGGATCCAGAACTTCCGCCGGATTTCAGCAAAGACACGTTCAGGGCCGGGGTGGTGCAGACTGTAATCATAATCCCGGATAAGTAGCTTTGTGATTAGGTGGCTTGGGTCCAAATCAATGGGGTGGATGGCATTGTGGTCCAGTCCTTCAGCTTGACGTAGTCGTCCCCCTACGTGGATGAGACCCCTGGAGTCATCAAACTGGGGCGCTAGGGAACACAAGCGACTGCCCGAAGGTACTGGGTCACCTGACTTCAGGTGTTGATAGTCCTCTGGGAAACTGTCCATCTGGGCTCTCTTCAGGAGCAGGTACTCCGCCTCTTGGAAGTCGACTGCTGTGGGGACATCCTGCTCAGCCGCCCCGTGAAGGGACTAGCGGGTCGCCTCTACCAGCTCTTCAAAGGTT
This sequence comes from Anguilla rostrata, assembly GCF_018555375.3. Lineage (NCBI taxonomy): Eukaryota > Metazoa > Chordata > Actinopteri > Anguilliformes > Anguillidae > Anguilla > Anguilla rostrata. The sequence continues at coordinate 718,510 of NC_057948.1, forward strand.
TTGAACTGGTTGGTGTCCGGGAGACTAAGACTCCTTTCAGTAGTGGTGAGGCCACAAATTACAGATCGCCAGAGTTCAACTGTGTCATCAGCTGCTTTCATTTTTGGTGGTTTGGGCCAAGTGTCGGGAGGCTGCTGCAGGAAAGGTGGACCCTGGCTCCACCGGTATAGAGCAGCCACATCCCGCGGGGTCTTACCTCGGGTCAAGTCCTCAGCGGGGTTGCTCCTGGAGTCCAGGTAACCCCAGGCCATTAGGTCCGTGAGCTCCTGGATCTCGGCCACCCGGGTGCCCACAAAGACTTTGAACCGGCATGAGTCGGATTGGAGCCACGTGAGGACCGTGGAGGAGTCAGTCCAGAAAGTAGTCTGTCTGATTTTTAAAGTAAGCTCCTTCTCTAAGAGCTTTGCAAGTTGTGCCCCTATAAGTGCAGCACTCAATTCCAGTCGGGGCATGGAAAGCTGGCACTTAGGGGACACTCTGGACCAAGCCATCACAAAGGACACCTGGCGTCTTCTGTGCGGAAGTATGCTACAGAGCCATATGCACACTCTGAAGCATCACAAAATATATGATGGTCCCTGGTTGCAGAGAGCTGTTCCAGCTCCGGGGTCACATAACACTGAGGAAGAACAATCTTAGACAGCTCATGCAGCTCACCTTCCCATGTGCACCAGGCTTGAAGGAAGTCCTCTGGAAGCATGGGATCATCCTAGTCCCTCTTCTTATCCCACAGCTGCTGGACTAGGACCTTAAGTAGGACCTTGGGTAGTGAAAGGAAGGATGTTGCTAAATGGGTCGTATTGACTAGCCAGTACCCGGTAAATGTTGCGGACTGATTTCAAAGTCTGGTGAAACCTTTCTAGCGCCCCCTGTGACTCAGGATGGTAGGCACTTGAAATATTATGCTTTACATGAAGCTGCTTCATAACATAAGCAAAGGTACGAGACATGAAATTACTTCCCTAATCTGTTTGAATCACCTTAGGGATTCCAAAGGTTGTCATAAAGGTAGTCAAAGCTTTAAGCACCGGTTTAGCCTTAATAGAGTGCAGCGGAAATGCAGCTGGGTACCGCATACTTTTACACATTATGGTTAACAAGTAACTACTCCCAGCCTTACTTTTAGGCAGCGGGCCTACACAGTCAACAAGGAAGTACTCAAAAGGCTTTTCCACCACTGGAATAGGATACAGGGGGGCTGGCTCCATTTTCTGATTAGGCTTCAAAGTAAGCTGACAGGTGTGACACACCTTGCAATAAGCTGACACATCCCGCTTCAATTTGGGTTACCTGGTCTCCCTGCACAGTGTCAGTCATACGGGCCCACTTCCTAAGGAGCAAACCTTCTCTAAGGAAGTAACCCGCTGGGACCCCCCCCCCCAGCTCATTTTCTGGGCAAACTGACTCAAATAGGGGTTTAAGTGTGGGATCTACTGCCTGTTCCTTAACTAGCTCCTTTCTTGAGACAGATGGCAAAGGGGTGGCAAACAGTTCCACCTGCTCTTTCCCTTTATCAGAGGTTAACTCGACCTGTGAAGGCGAGAGCTGGACTGACCCAGATTGTGCAGTCTCTTCCCCACCAGCTGAGTTAGCCTTGCTCATTGCACGAGTCACAGCACAAGATAAGAAAACCTGACGGTAGTGCATTGGACACTTATCTGGCTTTTCAGAGCAATGAGGAGATGAGGTAACCACTAAGGGTGGTAGGACATCTTTACAAACCTTAACCCCTGCTAGATCATTGCCAAAAATAATATCTATACCTTCCATTGGCCGAGAAGGGCACACACCCATGGCAAATTCACCTTGTACTAGGTCTGAGACTAAGGTAACTCTGTGTAAGGGTACACTCAATGGGATCAATTCTATTCCCCGAATCCAAGCTACAGTACCAGTATCAGTGCTAGCAGAAAAAGGCAAATCCCCTCCAAAATAAAGCTCTGAGAGGCTCCAGTGTCTCTCAAAACCTTAACAGGTTTTTTAACTGCACTATCACCCAAGGAGGCAAAGCCAGTATTGATAAATGGAGTATAACCTGTGTCTACTTCCCGAGATGGCACAAGCAATGGCTTCAACAGGGGAACAGTTGCTGATGTAGGCACAGGCGTTGATGGAGCAACCATAGATTGACATAGACACTACCAGAATTGTGAGCAGACTTCTGACCACCCTTATTTATTGGACACTCCCCCTTCCAATGGCCCTTGTTTTCACATACATGACAAATTCGAGTAGAGTCAAATTTCCCATCAGTGCCTGGAACATTTCTGACATTGACCTGCACTCCTGAGTATTGGCAGATTTCCCATGTCTGAAATTAAAATTCTCCCTTCGACCCTCATCACCATGATAACAGCGAATTGCTGAACAACCTGGATGAGTTAACACATACTCATCAGCTAGCACCGCAGCCGCAGATGCTGTCTTTACCTTACTCTCATTAATGTATGTTGCAATGTGGTCAGGAACAGAGTTTTTGAATTGCTCCAACACAATGGGATCACACAAGTCTTCATAGGTGTCCACCTGAGAGGCAGAACACCAATGTCCAAAATGGGCTATAATGGAGCGGGCAAATTCGACATGAGTTTGTCTGTCCCCTTTTTTCCAGTTACGGAACCTTTGCCTATACGCCTCATTAATAATTCATAAGCTTTTAACACAGCTGCCATGACCTTAACATAATTTATGCTATCAGCAGGGCTGAGGGCAGAATACGCTTCCTGAGCTTTCCCTATGAAGACACATTGTAACATCAGTGTTTTATCTGCGTCAGGCCATCTCCTAGACTGTGCAACACGCTCAAATAATGAAAAGAATGTGTCAGGATCGCTTTCATTAAACTTTGGGAGTAAGCGCAAGTTCCCAGCAACATCAAACGCACCACCACATTGGCCTGACATACCATTACCCAAAAGAGATTCATTAGCCCTTCCTTCTTTTATCAGCTCCAGTTTCAACTGTTCAACCTTAAAGCTCTCCCTTTCTAGAGCAATCTCTGTCTCCTTATGAAGCTCCTCTCTCTCCAACTCTACTTTTAATCTCTCCTGCTCCAATTGAAACTGCAACTTCTCCCTCTCAATTTTTGCTCTTTCCTTCTCTAGTTGCATACATTGTTCAAACGAAAGGTTACTTGTATGAAATTGTGGAGATACAAAACCAACAGTTTGAGGCTCAGCAGCTTCTAAAAGCTTTGCAGACACTGCTAGGCCCTCAACATTTTGGCTTTTTTAGGTGTGTCCTCAAAACTTGACCAGCCCAAATGCTCTGCCAAATCAAATAGGTCTGCCTTAGTAAACTGCATCAAAGTACTACGAGAAGGCCGTACCATGAACTCTGCAACCATAGGATTATCATGTTTGAGCTCCATGACTGAAGAGAAACTCTTAAACTACAACCCTATAGATAAAGAAAACAGAAAGACAATCCAGCTGTGCTTCCCACCCAATGGACAATCATAGAGGACAAACAGAAAAAGGAGCTTCCCCCTAAACTGCCTACTCAAAACTAAATAACTCAACCATAGGCTTCATGTGCATACTGGTGGTGGGTACTTATGCACCTGTATACCGCTTGCTTCAGGAAAGGCTGGCTGCCTCCACCCAAGCTACGGCAATGCCCCCGAGACAACTGCTCTAACCACACGGATAACACACAAAAACAACAAACCAGCTAAAAAACAAAAAAACCAACGAATACCCCTAATGAGGAAGCGTTGCTTTATACCTACTGGGGAAATGACTTTAGCTCCAGTCAGCTAGCAGTGACATAACTAACGGGCCATATTCATCCCCATGATTGCACATTGGCTGTGAACAGCACTTACCGATTATCACTGTGGTGCTTCCCTGTATCTCACTTCTTCAATTTGCAACAACAAATTTTTTTTTTTTTTTTACCAAATATTAACCAAATAAAGCATAAACGAAAAAACAATTACCGTGTGTCTCCCAACAACTGGCCTTCTGCAAAAACTATTCCTCAGAATTTAAGTCTAGGGTACAAAAACTAGGTCCCCATTTGTTGACCGCTCGTTAAAGTCATAACAAAAAAAGGGGAGACCACACGGTAAAGAACTTGGTTAAATAATAATTTCAATTTAAATAATCAAAAAAAAAAAGGGCCGGCAGCTGCCATCGAGGCAGGAGTGGAGAGAACCTGAACCAGCTGTGAAGCCATGCTTTATGGCCTCCTCTCCAGGTGAAGCCAATCTGCTAATGAGAGGGGAGGAGAGTTAGACAAGGGCTTTGGCGAATGAGAGGCATCAATTGTAAAGCGCTTTGGATAAAAGCGCTATATAAATGCAGTCCATTTACAAGGGCAAGCACAATTCAGAATGGGAGGGGCAAGGCTAGGAGAGAGAGAGCAAGAAAGCCACTCCCAAATGAGCAAGGAGAGAGAGACACACACCCACATAGGCCAGGCTATGGCCCAGAGGCCATCACACTCCTGACTAAGTTAGGTTCCTATTCTTGACTTAGGTTCCTTATGCATACCTATTCCTGACTTAGTTAGGTTCCATATGCGTACCTATTCCTGACTTAGGTTCCATATACGTACCTATTCCTGACTTAGTTAGGTTCCATATGTGTACCTATTCCTGACTTAGTTAGGTTCCATATGCGTACTTACTGCTGACTTTGTTAGGTTCCATATGTGTGCCTATTCCTGATTTAGTTAGGTTCCATATACGTACCTGCTCCTGACTCAGTTAGGTTCCATATGTGCGTACCTATTCCTGACTTAGTTAGGTTCCATATGCATACTTACTCCTGACTTAGTTAGGTTCCATATGTGCGTACCTACTCCTGACTGCCTGCGTGATTATCATAATACAGTTTCTCATTTCATTTCCCTTGAGACTGTAGACTTAGTAACAGACTACAAATTGCTCCAGGTGCTGAGCAAAAGGAAGCTAAACTGCTGGCATAACAGAAATATAGTCATGGTAAAAACATGTATTTTACATTTGGAGTGAATTGGAAAACTCTAGCTAATTGAAATATGTAGGTTGCCAGAGGCCCCAGGAATTTTGGTTTTGTTTAAATGTTTAATTTTTAATTTAATTCATAATTAATAAATTTACTCTCCAAGATAGCTAACAACATCACATATCACAGTAATGAGCCAGGAGTGGTTCTCATGAACCTTGATGAGCTTCAGTTTTAGACTGAAGGAAAATGCCAGTGAGGTGGGGGCCTCAAAGACTGAGTGGGTAGACATGCAGGTGGAAATAATGGTGGCATTCAGAGTACATCATCACAAAGGGGGGACAACAAAAGCCTGCTTCAGTACCAGCTGAATGGCGCTGCTGCCGTACAACCACGGAACATCCTGCATGAGCCCCTGTGGAGGTGCTCTCTCACATGCACCAGCCAGAGAGTGTAGCGCAAAACACGGAGAGAGCAGTGACTATTTACACCCTACAGGCGAGCCTGTGACTATTTATACCCTACGGACCACACAGCACTACAGGACAGCCTGTGACTCTTTACACCCTACAGGCCACACAGTACTACAGGAGAGCCTGTGACTATATACACCCTACAGACCACACAGTACTACAGGAGAGCCTGTGACTATTTACACCCTACAGACCACACAGTACTACAGAAGAGCTGTGAAATATTATAACCCTACAGACACAACTGTACTACAGGAGAGCCTGTAACTATTTATACCCTACAGACCACACAGTACTACAGGAGAGCCTGTGACTATTTACACCCTACAGGCCACACAGTACTACAGACGAGCTTGTGACTATTTATACCCTACAGACCACACAGTACTACAGGAGAGCCTGTGACTATTTATACCCTACAGACCACACAGTACTACAGGAGAGCCTGTGACTATTTACACCCTACAGGCCACATACATTAATACAGGAGAGCCAGTGACTATTTATACCCTACAGACCACACAGTACTACAGGAGAGCCTGTGACTATTTATACCCTACAGACCACACAGTACTACAGGAGAGCCTGTGACTCTTTACACCCTACAGGCCACACAGTACTACAGAAGAGCTTGTGACTATTTATACCCTACAGACCACACAGTACTACAGGAGAGCCTGTGACTATTTAGACCCTACAGGCCACACAGTACTACAGGAGAGCCTGTAACTATTTTACACCCTACAGGCCACATACATTACTACAGGAGAGCCAGTGACTATTTTACACCCTACAGGCCACACACAGTACTACAGGAGAGCCAGTATTTTACACCCTGTGTCTGTAACTGTAAGCGTGTTCTTCAGGACTCAGGAACACGTGTCTGTGACTGTAAGCGTGTTCTTCAGTACTCAAGAACACGTGTCTCTGTTATTTGTGTCATTAGAGAAGACTCCAGGAGCTCATACAAACAGACAGGATAATTTAGCTGTACCAGGCTACAGAGCAGGGGGCTAGGGGACAGTTAACTCAGGGGTGCATATGATGGGACAGCCTGTTCAGGGAGTTTACACCAGTCTTTTCTTTTATAAACCTTTCTCTTTAATATAAGTTATTATAGTCCCCCTACCATCTATCTGATTTGGCATGTTCTCTGATTCAGTAATAAAATACGAGCACTAGGCTACAGCTGTAAGATGTACACTCACGTCTATTATCGCTTGGTAAAATCAAAATCGCTCTCTACCATTGTTATGAGAAGCTGCTTCGTGTTGCCAATTCCATAGGTTTAAAATTTATGCCGCTAGTTCCACGATAGGGGATGAATAACGTAATTGTGAAAATAACGTTATTTACCTTAGATAAACATTGGATCGTGTGGCCCCCCCTTGTGGTTGTGTGGCCCGCCCTAGTGGATGTGGCCCTAAACAACCGCATAGCCCGTTTCTGCCACGGGCCGGCCCTGATCCCAAGTGTAAATATTCAGTGAATGTATTGAATCATCCTTTATTTGTAAATAATCAGTAGAAAGGTCAGAAAGATATTAGTAAGATGGTATTATTTTCTGTGTTATTATGGACCAATGCCACTGTTAAGTAATAATAAAAAAGTCATGTTCACTAGTGACATTTTGTAATATTAATAAATAATTGTCGAACTGAGATATGTGTCGAACTGAGAGATACAGGAGATCACCAATCCCCCATATGTGCAGACTCCTAAATGACAGCGGATTTTAGATTTGAGATATGAGATATTAGATTTTAGCTTAGATAATTGCAACATTTTAAATGTTTAGTCTACTTAATATTTATGTTTTATTGCAGCAAACTAATATATAATATAACAGCAAAATAATGTTTTTAATGACAATTGTCTTTATGAACCTGTAATAATGCTGAAAGGTCAATAAAGAAATAAAGAATAAAGAAAATACATTTCATATTACAAACCTGTTAAATAAATCATTTTTATATAACAAATAGTGACAAATTATCTATAACAAACACATTATCTGTGTAAGAGTGAGAATACACCACATTTACCAGCATGTACCACAGACACCAGTACATTTACCACAGACAGCAGCACATTTACCACAGATAGCATTACATTTACCAACACAGACTTTACCACAGACAGCCATATTTCACCACACTGCACATTACCAGTCAGCACATTTACTAAAGATTTCAACACATTTACCACAGACACCAACTCATTTACCACAAACACCAAAACATTTACCACAGAGAGCAGCACATTTACCACAGACACCTGCACATTTACCACAGACACTAGCTCATTTACCACAGACATCAGCACATCTACCACAGACAGCAGCACATTTACCACAGACAGCAGCACATTTACCACAGACACCAGCACATTTACCACAGAAACCAGCACATTTACCACAGACACCAGCAAATGTACTAGAGATCCCAACACATTTACCACAGACACCAGCACATTTGCCACAGATACCAGCACATTTACCACAGACACCAGCACATTTACCACAGACAGCAACACATTTACCACAGATAGCAGTACATTTACCAGAGACACCAGCACATTTACCACAGACAGCAGCATATTTACCACAGACACCTACACATTTACCACAGATAGCAGCACATTTACTATAGATCCAAACACATTTACCACAGACACTAGCTCATTTACCACAAACACCAGCACATTTACCACAGACACTAGCTCATTTACCACAGACACCAGCACATCTACCACAGATAGCAGCACATTTACCACAGACACTAGCTCATTTACCACAGACATCAGCACATCTACCACAGCACCAACACATTTACCAAGGACTAGCACATTACCACAGACACCAGCAACATTTGACACAGATACCAACACATTTACCACAGACACCAGCACAATGTACTAAGATCCCAACAATTTACCAAGAACCAGCACATTTGCCACTAGATACCAGCACATTTACCACAGACACCACACATTTACCACAGACCAGCACACATTTACCACAGATAGCAGTACATTTCCAAGACACCAGCACATTTACACAGACACCAACAATTTACCCCAGACACCTACACATTTACCACAGATACAGCACATTTACTGTCAACACATTACCAGACACAGTTTACCACAGACAGCAGCACATTTACCACAGACACTAGCTCATTTACCACAGGCACCAGCACATCTACCACAGATAGCAGCACATTTACCACAGATAGCAGCACATTTACTACAGATCCCAACACATTTACCACAGACACCAGCAAATTTACTACAGATCGCAACACATTTACTACATCGACCAGCACATTTCCACAACCACAACACATTTACCACAGACAGCAGCACATTTACTAAAAATGCCAGCACATTTACCAGGGACACCAACTCATTTACCACAGATACCAGCACATTTACCACAGATACCAGCACATTTACCACAAACAGCAGCACATTTACCGCAGATACCAGAACATTTACCACAGATACCAGCAGATTTATCACAGAGAGCAGCACATTTACAACAGATACCAGAACATTTACCACAGATACCAGAACATTTACCACAGATACCAGCACATTTACCACAGACACCAGCACATTTACCACAGACAGCAACACATTTACCACAGATAGCAGTACATTTACCAGAGACACCAGCACATTTACCACAGACAGCACATATGTACCACAGACCTACACATTACCACAGAAGCACATTTACCAAGATCCAAACATTTACCACAGACACCAGCCATTTACACAAACCAGCACATTTACCACAGAACAGTACATTACCCAGACACCAGCACATTTACCACAGATACCAGCACATTTACCACAGACACCAGCACATTTACTACAGATCCCAACACATTTACCACAGACACCAGCAAATTTACTACAGATCGCAACACATTTACTACAGACACCAGCACATTTCCACAGCCACCAGCACATTTGCCACAGACACCAGCACATTTACTAAAAATCCCAACACATTTACCAGGGACACCAACTCATTTACCACTGACACCAGCACATTTACCACAGATACCAGAACATTTACCACAAACAGCAGCACATTTACCGCAGATACCAGAACATTTACCACAGATACCAGCACATTTACCACAGACACCAGCACACGTACCACAGATCCCAACACATTTACCACAGATACCAGCACATTGACCACAGCCACCAGTACATTCACCGCAGACAGCAGCACATTTACCACAGATGCCAGAACATTTACCACAGACATTTCCACATTTACCACAGATACCAGAACATTTACTGTAGATCCAAACACTTTTACTATCATGACTAGCACATTTACCAGCATGCCATGCTCTGGTAATAATTCTATAATGACTAACTGGCCATTGTTTCAATTTTAGCACAGTTTCTGATTAAATCAGAAGTTTAAGGGAAAAGATACATTTTTGCAGTCAAACCATTTGCACTCACAGTCTGAATTAAATACAAGGGAATAAAAGGGGCCTGTCTTGCCTCTGTCTGTGCCCTGCAGTTCCACCTGAAAACTTTCCTTGTCACCCCAAGCCAGCTTGATTTGAGATTGTATGACTATGTAGTTACATCTGGCATTGTTAGTTATGTTTAGTAGAATGTTGAGCTCTTAGATCTTCAAGGTCAGCTCAGAAACTCCTGAAAGCCTTTCTTTACTGCATCATTAATACGGGTGCCTGTACATGTGTGTAACTTAAACGTATTTGCTCACACTTGGTATGGTTGGCCCTTAAGGACAGCTGTGCAGTTTTGTCATGAGCACTATGTAGCACCTTCATAAGCACTACATAAACTTTCATAAATGCTTATCTCAATAACCACAAATAGATATATGGTGTGCTGTGTTACCACTGATATAGCAAGAGGTATTTCCATAACATACCAAGTGACACAATTCATATATAAATTTGTTGTTACTAAATACACGTTTAGGAATGTTTTTGTAAAGCTTTTGAAGGAGTTAGATTGTTCTTATGAAGGGCAATTCATGTAAAGTATTGCCTCTTATTGTGTTCCTGTATCTACATGCCCCTTTAATCATTGTGGGTTTTTTGTAAAAGGTTTTCCTGGAAAGGTCATAAATTACATGACTGCCAGTGGTGCTGTTGTGAGTTGCTGGGAATTGCATCAGTTAAATTATCCGCTGAATTACAACATGAGCAATATAATACTTCTGAAATAAAACATAAATTTCTTCATACAATGATATTTTGAGGCATGCAGCAAATTCTGCTAATTCTCCCACCTGCCAATCAGATTCTCCGCTGAGGCAGCCAATCAGATTCTCCGCTGAGCTTCCACCAGTCTGACTGATACATTTGTGCCAGGAGCAGGACCCCTTGTATGACAATAACAGTGTAATTCAGCTAATTAGAGCTAATCTTTCACTGCCATACTCATTATGCATTCAAAAACATTGGGCATGGAACGAGAGACAGACTCCTGTAATTTAAAGAGTCCTATTAGTTTGGATCCGGGGTCCGGTGCAGGGAAAAACAGAGCCTTGAGTTTAAAGACTCAACTCAAAAGGCTCAACTGCCCTGTTGGCTTAATTCATGTAATTGTATAAATCTTTGCTGGTGACACACGTAATGGCCTTCACTCCTGGGTTTCTCATCAGAAGGAGACGCCTCAGCGGAGGTGCTCCGCCGCCGGTGTGGCAGGTTAGCTGTGATTGTCTGCCATTTGAAAACGGGGTGCCCCACAGGGCGAGCTGGGCACCCCACTTTGATCAGACATTTGCACGGCCTAAAACAAAGGGAGTATGTGCACGTGCACTTCATGTCCTGCGAAGTAAGGCAAAACGTACACTCCACAACAAACATGCACTGTGTAACACACGTGCACTGCGTAATGAACATGTACTGCGTAACACACGTGCACTGCATAACAAACATGCACTGCGTAACACACGTGCACTGCGTAATGCACATGTACTGCGTAACACACGTGCACTGCATAACAAACATGCACTGCGTAACACACGTGCACTGTGTAATGCACATGTACTGCGTAACACACGTGCACTGCATAACAAACATTCACTGCGTAACACACGTGCACTGCATAACACATGTCCTGTGAAGTAAGGCAAAATGTGCACTCCACAACAAACATGCACTGTGTAACACACGTGCACTGCGTAATGCACATGTACTATGTAACACACGTGCACTGCGTAACACACATGTACAGTGTAACACACCTGCACATGTTTTATGTTCTATGTACACATATGACGAGATGTACATTGAGCTCCATAATGTTTGGGACAAAGACATATTTTTCTTTGATCTGGCTCTGTACTCAATTTTAGATTTGTAACTGAACAATTCACATGTGGTTAAAGTGCACATTCTCATCTTTTATTAAATAGTATTTTACTACATTTGGTGTAAACTTTTTTTTTTTTTACATTGCCTCCCATCTGAACATGTGTATCATATACTGAAGAGAAAACTTAAGGCAACTAGCCCCAAAAACAAGCAGAAGCTGAAGATGGCTGCAGTGCAGACCTGGTAGAGCATCACCAGAGAAGATACTGAGCACCTGGTGATGAATATGGGTCACAGACTTCAAGCATTGCATGCAAAGGATATATAACAAATTAGAAAACAAGACCACTTTAATTATATAACATTAATATGTCCCAAACGTTTTGATGCCCTGAAACTTAAAAGTTCTGTCATTTTTTACATGGTAAAATAGAAGTGTATAAAATTACCCTTAAATAAAAGTTCAGAATGTGTACTTTGATTGCAAATCCAAAATTGTGAAATACAGAGCCAGATCAGGGAGAAAAAAAGTATTTGTCCCAAACATTATGGAGCTCACTGTATTTCCTTTTACACTTTTTGCCATTAGGCATTCCTTCAGTACACAATACCTGTTTTATCTACCTGTCTCCCTCCATTAGAGGCCTCTGGAATGACCACGCCCTGATGACATAGTTCAGCAAAACCACCTAGTGAGAAGTGACTACACTACATGGCCAAATGTATGTGGACACCTGAACATCACACCCATAGGTGCTTGTTGAACATCTCATTCCAGAACCATGAGAACAGGCCATTCAGCTCAACAATGCTCGCCATTTCCCTGACTAAATTGTACCTAGTGCTCTGATTACTTACAGACTAGATAGTATCTAACATTGTATCAAACCTGGTCTTGAAAATCCCCAGAGTTTCTGCCTCTACTATGTGACTGGGAAGGCTATTACACACACTGACTACTCTCTGCATGAAAAATTCTTTCTAATGTCTGTACGGAATTTGCCTTTTACTAATGTCCATGTATGTTCCCTCGTTCTACTAATAGTGCTCAACCGAAAGAACCTCTTGAAGTTCACTTTTTTAATATCCTTTATGAATTTCAAAGCCTCAATCAAATCACCCTTAAGTCTCATTTCACTAAGCTTGAAGAGATTAAGCATCTTAATTCTTTCTTTATAGTTTTTGTGTTTCATACCAGGAATCAATTTGATTTCCCTTCTTTGAACGTTTCCCAGAGCCTCTATCTCGTTCTTGTAGAACGGACACCAGAACTGCACACAATACTCCAAGTGTGTAATGTTTGGTTTTTATGGATGTTTTGTATTAATGTTAGGATGTTTTGTATTTGATAAATGTATAAGATGTCATGTTTTGTGTTTATAACAAAACAAAAATAAAATCATACAAAAAAAAAAAAAAGTGTGGTCAAACAAATGTATTTCAAGTACAACTTCCTTGGATTTATATGCTAATTTGGCGATATAGTATTGTACTGCTACAGCACAGTGCCTAGAACCTGAAAGGTTTTGATCAACCTTTACTCCCAAGTCTTTTTCAAACTGAGCACATTCCAGTTTTGTTCCTCCCGTAAAGTAATCGTGCCTTATTTACTAAATGCAAAACTTTACATTTGGCTATATAAAATTTTCATTTGCCAGGTTTTTGCCCACTTCTGGATTTTGTTTAAATCAATCTAATCTTGAGTTACTTTAGTAGATTCCAAACTATTAGCTGGGCCTCCCAGTTTTCTATCATCTGCTAATTTGACTAACATACTTTCTACGTTCCTATTAAGGTCATCGATGTAAATGAGGAAGAACAGTGGCCCCAGCACTGATCCTTGTGGGACTCCACTTCAACTGCTCAGGTAATATCCCTCCTACTACTCTGTAGCTAGTCATGAATCTACTCTAAAATACCTTATGTAATTCTTACTGTCTTTATGGAAGTTGGAAGCACATAATTTTCTGGAATGTAACTGTATGCTGTAGCATTAAGATTTCATTTCACTGGAACTTCAAACGTTGCAATTGTCACATGCATTCGGACAGGTAGTGTTCTCCTGAAATTCAACAAACGCACATATTTGTCCGTCAGACTGCCAGATAGTGAAGCGCAATTCATCACTCCACAGAATGTGTTTCAAATGTCCCAGAGTCAAATGGCGGTGTGCTTCACACTAATCCAGCCAATGCTTAGCATTGCACAAGATGATCTTAGGCTTTTTTGAGGCTGCTCGGCCATGAAAACCCATTTCGTGAAGTTCCTGACAAACAGTTCTTGTGCAGATGTTGCTTCCAGAGGCCGTGGGGCACTTAGTATTGAGTTTTGCAACCAAAGATAGACGATTTTTACAAGCTACATGCTTCTTTATTTGGCAGGCCCTTTCTGTGAGCTTGTGTGGCCTACCCATTCCACGGCTGAGCTGTTATTGCTCCTAGACGTTTCCATTTCACAATAAAAGCACTTACAGTTGACTAGGGCAGCTCAAGTAAGTCAGAAATTTTATAAACTGCATTTCTGAAAAGGTGGCATCCTATGACAGTCACATTGAAAATCACTGAGCACTTCAATACGACCCATTGCATGTCTATGGAGATTGAATGACTGTATGCTTGATTTTATGCACCTGTTAGCAATGGGTGTGGCTGAAATGACCAAACCCACAAATTAGAATGGGTGTCCACATACTTTTGGCCATGTAGTATACATTTTTAAAATTTTGTGAGGAAAAGCAATACTTTTACTGCACATCTTTCTGCAAGCTTTGGAGGTGTTTTTTTAAATTATTATCTATGTTTAAATGTTAGACATGGCACCTTTAGCACTTCAAAATCCTAGCAGTGGGAACGGGGCTTCCTCTTCAGTGAAATACATGCAGATCAATACGGATGTATTGAGCTCCGAGAAGCTCCTAATTAACCCTTCATGAGTTAATTTAAACAAGACCTGTCTTCAACCGCTGCATTGCTCCTGGAGGTTATCAGATCCAATCAATGGAGCTGCTTAGTGTCAGTGTAAATCCCGCCTCTTGATCAATAAGCCCCTCCCCTTTGTGTTACAGACATGGAGGACTGAGGGAACAGGAATGAGAATCACTCCACTCTGATGCTCAACATTTAGGTCACAGATTACATGTCAACTGTCCTTATGTTAGTTTAATCCTTCAGACTCCAGACTATAGGCTGTTGCGATTCCCTACTCATGCCTTTTGGCCTGAATGTAATTAAGTTCAACTTGTTTCCCTTTTTACAGAGGCAAGACCAATAAAAATCTGAACCCATAACAATCCAGTGAAATGCAAAATCCAAAGCATCCCAATTTGGGAGGAAAACACTCACTCTTACAATGGCAGGAAAAACCGAAAAGCCATCCAGGCCATCTAGATCATAAGAGCATAAGAATAAATAATGAGGAGAACAGGCCATTCAGCTCATCTAGAACATAAGAGCATAAGAAAACATAATGAGGAGAACAGGCCATCCAGCCCATCTAGAACATAAGAACATACGAATAAATAATGAGGAGAACAGGCCATTCAGCCCATCTAGAACATAAGAATAAATAATGAGGAGAACAGGCCATTCAGCCCATCTAGAACATAAGAACATAAGAATAAATAATGAAGAAAACAGGCCATTCAACCCATCTAGAACATAAGAGCATAAGAATAAACAATGAGGAGAACAGGCCATTCAGCCCATCTATAACATAAGAATAAATAATGAGGAGAACAGGTCATTTGGCCCATCTAGAACATAAAAACATAAGAATGCACAATGAGGAGAACAGGTCATTCGGCCCATCTAGAACATAAGAACATAAGAATAAATAATGAGGAGAACAGGTCATCCAGCCCATCTAGAACATAAGACATCTTACATGTATAATCACTGACTCCCTGGGTTACATGTGTTATCACTGACTCCCTGTGTTACATGGGCAATCACTGACTCCCTGGGTTACATGGGCAATCACTGACTCCCTGGGTTACATGGGCAATCACAGACTCACTGGGTTACATGGGCAATCACTGACTCCCTGGTTTACATGTGCAATCACTGACTCCCTGGCTGGCATGTACACCATTTTCATTGTGCATTGAGAAGTCAGTGCATAGCTCGTAAGAGAGTTTATCACCCATAGCAAAATGGCACAATATGAATGTAGAGGTCAATGTATATGAAAAGAAAGAATTTTAAAGATTTAAATCTACATAACGTGATGTGTTAGGGTAGGTGCCACCACCATTAAGAAAACAGTTAATGGGCAGTAATTCCACCCTGAGATAATTTGTACTGCCTTCACAGATTGCATATAGATGTAATTATGCTTGCCAAATTACAGGCCATTTGGAAGGTAGTCAAGTGTTGCATTGTTTTTTGTGGGTCTGTTTGAATCAATATAGCAGCAAGCAGGCTGAAGACAAACCCTTGGTCCGCACCCTCAGGGATTTGCAGTTCTTTCTTTCTGCCTCTCCGCTGCCAGATAAATCAACTGTTTGCTTGTGCAGAGGTTTCCCATTGATCCAAAGATGCCTTTATTCACATGATTAGACACTGTTGTTGAATAAGAGGTTGCCGGCAGAGAGACTGTGGCCAATACGTTTTCCATAGATCCAAAAGGATGCCAGATGGCTTCATGGTAAGAAAAAACCAAATGGAGAACAAGAATAAAGTTGTATGAATGCAGAAGGATCAATGGGCGATTCTACAGCTGAACACGTGTATCACCCCTCATTGTCTTCATGAGTGTGGTTCAGCCTATAAATAGATGTGCTGTAGATCACACTACCTCTCACATTGATTTGAATTCTCAAGTGGGTACAGTGCAAAATGGGAAAATGTACATTCAGCAGGTCTGTCCGTCTGTATGTGAGTGTGAGAGAGAGAGAGAAAGAGAGAGGGAAAAAAGAGAGAGATCGAGAGAGATCGCGAGAGAGAGAGAGAGAGAATACTATTGAAATGCTTATAATACCATGCTTTTTTGCCATGACAAAATTTATATTGGTGTTGCGAAAGCATGGAAAGGAGCATGGGAACTGAAATGTTTTTGTTTTTTTAAAATATTTTCAGCTGATCTGACCTTTTTTTTTTTTAAGCCATATTCATTGCCTTTTTATTTATTACACTTAGCTTCTGTTCCATCCTGTAAGTCACTTGACAAAGGGGGTTGCTAAATTTAGAAAATAATATATAATCAATGTTACTATTAATAACAACCATCTTATAATGACAATTGTGTTTCAGGACTCACAAAGAATGACCTTATTGAGTAGGGTCATTCAATAGGTCACTTTCAACCAATTGTGTTCAACCTTGCTGAACCTTGTGTTTATGCTTGTTGTCCCAAAGTGCAGAAGTGGGAGTATAAATTATCTGTTATTAACCCTGAAATCACACTGTCTTACACACACCATGTACATGACACATCCACAAACACCATGTACAAGATACACACACCATATTCACACTATGTACACACACTAACACACACCATGTGCACACCAAACACATATTGTAGTGCAGCAACAAAATATATAGCAGATTATTGTCATTAAATTGTTAGTTAGCCGAGTGGTGTGCATCAAACAACATGGGTTTTATAGATAAGTGGCGGAGTTTTTGGGCAAGTCCGGTCTTTTGAGCAGAGATGGCATTCACCCATCCTGTGAGGGTACCAATGTTCTATATAGAAACATAGCCTCTAGTTTGAATTCTCTAAATGGATTATTCACAGCCAAGGCCTGGTCTCAGACATTCTGCCCATCGCAGATGTCCGCTAGCTCCCCAAAAACTGCAGAATAAACTTTACCTTATTGAGAATGCGTATGTCCCTCATATTCAAAAAAAATAATAAATTCTAAAATTCATGAAGTTTGCCATAAAAATTAGATATATTTAGAAAAAACTTATGGTTATTAATTCCAGAAATAATAATATTTTGAAACTTGGATTACTAAACATATGAGCCCTTCATTCTAAGACAGCTCTTGTGAATGAACCAATCACTGATTATTGTCTTAATGTCATTATGTCTCACTGAAACATGACTGAAAGTGGATGAGAACTTTTCCGTGAGTCCTCTCTGCCTGGTTTCATATATAGTCAAATCCCCTGTCTCTGTCGAAGAGATGGTGGTGTTGCCTCTATTTACAATGCCCTTATTCATGAAATTCCCAACCCAGATTATCAATTTGATTCCTTTGAAGTGTTATTAATAAACCTTTAACCCCATAACATCTGAACCTAAGATGTACACAGGGCTCACCATTACTACTACCACTGCTAGAAACTTTATTGATACAATTCCGGAATAATTTGATTTAGATGTTTCAGCTTCCTCCATGTTTATTGATACTCTAGCAGAGGGATTGGCTATTGCATTACGTAAAACCCTTGATATAGTTGCTCCATTGAAAAGTAAAAAAGTTATTGAGAAGAGACTTGCACCTTGGTATACTGACCATACACGGGCTCTTAAACAGAAGTCTTGCCAACTGGAATGCAAGTGGCATTCCACTAAAGTGCAGGTATATCACCTGGCCTGGAAAGAGAGTCTTGGTGCCTATAAGCATTCCCCTCTCCAATGCAAGGTCTATTTACTTTTCAAAGCTTATACAAGACAATCTGAATAATCCCCTGTTCCTACTCTAGTTCCTACACTATACACACACACACACCATGGGGCAACATAGCTCAGGAGGTAAGATCAGTTGTGTGGCAGTTGGAGGGTTGCCGGTTCAACACCCCCCCTGGGCGTTTTCCAATGCCTTGAGCAAGACAACTAACCCCTAACTCTAGCTCTCAATGAACACAATGAAAGCCTTTGGCAACAAGCTAATAAATGCAGTCTTTCACTTGGTAGGGTTCCGGTTCCATCCCCCGCCCTGGGCGTGTCGAGGTGCCCCTGAGCAAGACAACTAACCCCTAATTGCTCCCAATGACCTGATTGGCACCTTGCATGGCAGCCTTTCACCGTTGGTGTGTGTGTGTGTGAAAGGGTGAATGAGAGGCATCATCAATTGTAAAGCGCTTTGGATAAAAGCTGTATAAATGCAGTCCATTTACCATGTATACACTACACACACTATACACACATACCATGTATACACTACACATACACCATGTACACACAATACACACTACACACGCCATGTACACACAATGCACACACACACCATGTATATACTACACATACACCATGCACACACACCATGTACACACTATACACACACACATACACCATGTATACACTACACATACACAATGCACACACATCATGCACACACTATACACTCACCATGTACACACTACACACACACATCATGTACACACTATGCACACACAATGTATTGGGATGGCAGGTATGCCATCCCGCCAAGTTACGCCTTGGCGGGGGCATGCCCCATACCTATACAGCACTTTTCAGGGTTCCCCACAGAAATAACCACAAAGCCACGGACACTCAGGCCTAAAATTCTGTACATTCTCACCCCATTTCAACAGACATAATTCATAAACAACTTCACATGTCCACACAATAAAGCCCCAAACTAAGGGGATTTAGCGTTTTCTTCTTCTTCTTCTTCTTCTCATTCTTCTTCTCATTCTTATTTTTCCTGCCGCCTATCCCACAAACAAAATGTCTCCCCATTGGACATTTTACCGACACCAGCCAAATCTTCACCTACACGACCCAATCAAAAACTTGCATACACACGCAAAATACCCATATATCTTTTTACTCTGAAACATTTCCAGATTAAACAGCTAGTCTGCCTGTGGCCTAGTGGGCAAGGTTACAGTCTTGGGAACATGGGGTTGTAGGTTCAAGCCCAGCTAGGAACACGTTTCTTTAACCTGCTTTTACCCTCACTAATAATTGTCTACTACTTCTCAATTATTGCTTTTGCACCATAATTACCCGCCGTTCACCGAACGTATACACTGCATTATGACGTACCGTCTGCACGTTCAGTTATTAACGGGCTACAATATTGCAAAGCCATGTTGATTCAACGGGAGCTCTTCTGTGCTTACTGGCCTGTCTTTAAAACCACAGACAGATTTGCTTATGATATTTCACGTATTGCATAGCTATGTCATGGGGCTGCACTAACAAAGTCACAGACTAGTAAACCTCTGGTTGAAGAATTGAATCCTGCCTCGCCATCAGGCAGATGATTTCCTCTTTTACACTAATGTTTTCTTACGCTTATATTTGCTTTACCAAAACTCACTCACGGCCACCCATATGCATTTCATGACGGCAAATGTATTCCTTTTATTAAAAAGGTACACCAGTTCACCACTGTGTCATTTCTACTAACTATATTTCTTCACTTGGCTACCGTACAAAACCTTCTTATCAGCAAACATCACGTTTCCACATGTTACCTCGCCCTGTTCTCTATCTAGCCACATACAAACAATTACTACGTATGAACGTTTTGCAACTCCCCATTAAAACATTACATTTAAAATCATGACTTACTCATAAGTATAACTACTAGTACTGAACATGAGAAAAGCACACCAGTGCAATAGATTTCACACATAACTTAACCCTCCACTTTAACAACTAATGCCTTATACCGACTGTTATATATACCGTTCGATAAAGAAACTAAGCTCGCTCACGGTCACTTCATTTACTTTGCACTATAGTCTGTGATCATGTCAACTTTCACCTACATTCCCATTCTGCTAAAAACATATTGTTTCAACTACGCAATTGCATCATTTCTCCTAATTTCTGTCACACTGTTGTTATTTTCTCATATGCAAAGCCTGCTGGGACATAGGCGTCTCCTCCTATTCTCCACTATCAAGTTTTCCGGTTCTAGCTTAGCAAAACAGCAAAGAGGATTCCTACCTGTAGATAAGCCTATCAAAATGCCTTATAAACCTTACAGACACTAAAAGTGCATCTCCACAAAAAAACAGACAATGGAGCAGGACAGAAGGGTACACAAGTTGCGACCTAGGGAGCTCTAATTCTACGGGCTTGCTGATTTTTTTGTCAATCAAGGCTCGTTGGATGGCCGTCAAATCCGTGAGTACATACACTGGCCATATGTCACCTGCGTTTCTGATGCGTTTACACTTACGCCACCGCACCCTTTGTCACAGCCACTGTTTTACATATTGTTGGTAACCAGAAATGTTGCCAAGAACAATAGTGACCATCGTTCCAGGTAGAAGCAGATCCGAAGTTAGTGTTTAAAAATCAGGAAGCATTTATTATACAGAAAGCCAGCAACAGGGATTCACACAAAAATGTTCCATTCAACTGTTAGAGTTTGTGGAGTTTATACAGTTACATTTACATATATTCAAATTTGTGCGCAGAATACAGCATGAACTCTGATTGGTTGTTTGTTATACAGAGTTGCCCTATAGGCTGCAATTTCTACCACTGTGTCTTATTGGTTGTCTTTGTAAAACAATGGCGGACTCTCACATGCACGTGAGGTTTTGGAATACACAAATCTGTCTGTCTCCTACAGCACAAACTTTCTGTATCCTAACAGTCCCTCCTTTTGACACAACATGAATCTCATGGTTAAGTCAATTTTACAGTTACATTTATTTAGTCATTGTTCAGGGTGAGGGCGAAAACCTGTCAAAAACCTGTGTTAGGAAAACTTCAGGCAAAATTCCCTCACGTCCCCCTTACGGGCGAACGAGATGTACTCCAAGAACATAACTTGTAAAGAAAAAAGTCCTTCTGTTGCTGGCTGGATGGATAGTGACATTGGTTTGGTAGGGAAGGCTCGATTCAAGGCTTGGTGGGATTTCTTGCAATTTACTCCTGGTTTGCAGCAACATGGTCTTGGAGGGGTGGTGTCCTCGGCGCCGGTATGGTGTCATGGGAGTGTCCTCTCCGGCATATGAGGAAGAAAACAGAATACCATGTGAGGGCATTATCAAGTACTCCCAAGTTATTACAACTTGGTTCTATATTATGTATGCTGTCGGAGTCTTTGTATAGTGAACAACTTGTGTGGTTTGCTCATTAGTTTTACCACAGATTAACTGTACGAAAATTAATTTCACACCTTTAATTATCAATGCCAGTACAGTTAATCCCAGTATAATCAGAAAAATGTATTCAACTACAATTTTGCCAAGGTCACCCAAATAGCTCGATAACCATTCAAGAAAACCAGGTGTTGTAGGTGATATTTCATGTGCGGACCGGGAAACATTATTGATTTTTGAGATCACACGTTTCAGGTCATCCTGATTATCGGGAATATAGGAACAGCATTCGATGCCAATTATTTTACATGTCCCACCCTGAGCTGAGAGGATATAATCTAATGCAGCTCTGTTCTGTAGAGCCATCACTCTGACAGCTGTCAATTCCTCTGAAATTTTGCCTAGACCTAATGCCGTGCTATTGGCCAAAAGCTCTACCTCTTTGGAGAGGTCGCCAATTTGATCTAGAGCGGACATAACCCCATAAGTAGGAATGAGAGCACCAAGTGCTCTGTTCCAAACAGACTGATGGTGAGTTCCAAAGACGTCAGTTGATCTTTCATATCTGGCTCGGTCCGGTAGAATAGATGTAATTCTCATGGCCGGGACCAAATGTCCTAAGGCGCAGATACCAGACCATGAATTAGGCAACTCAGAATAGGCATTGTTCCCACAAACCCAATAGACTCCCATAGCTGTGTGGTTTTGTACAGGTTTATCATGGTAGTTAATAACCGTATTGCAGTCCAGGGTCTCTCCAACATAAATAGAGCCATTTTGTTTGAGGCACCACAGATATGGGCCAAGAGACAGAGCAATGTTAATGGGTTCAGGATCACATATATGTTTAGGTCTGGTAACAAGTTCACTTTTGCTATCGCTATCTGCAGTGTTATACTTGGAGGCGATAGGTACGGACATCATTGGAACACCAAGTGCGACAGAATGTGGTATTAATCCACAGACATAGCAGCCAGTCTTATTTGCATGTTTGGCTGTCATGTGAACTAATTGCATGTAAATGTTATTGTCCACAGCACTTACTCCACCATGGCTCAAAACTGTGATTATAATTACAAATGAATTCAGCATGTTGGATGGGAGCATAACTTGAATGCTCAATTTGGTTGAGTATGTGAAAAAATTGGAACGTTTGCACCTGATTCGTGAAGGCTGCAGTCGTCCGTGGCAGGGAGTTCTTCAGGCTTTTTGAGGTCTTCGGGTGATGGGCATGGTTTGGTCCGGGATTGGTGGATCCAGACCGGGATGCCTGTAACTCGAAGAGCAGTCTCAGAGGTTAGTAAGACCTGGTGTGGTCCTTGCCATCGAGGTTGGAAAGATCTAGGATGAGGGGCTCTTATCATAACCCATTGTCCAGGTTCATATGTCTGCGATTCTTGCCCCCCCTCCTTTTGTTTATCTTTCAGAGTCTGTAATGACAAAGCCTGGGAGGTTAGGTTTTTCACCGCTTCATTCAAGTTTTGGCAATACTTCAGCAATGCATCTCCCACTATAAGAGAGTCTTCTGACCCCTTACAAAGGCCAGGGCTAGTGACATGGCTCTGCCAGTCACTAGTTCGTAGGGAGACAGTTCAGTTACTGCATTAGGGGTTGCTCTCATCGCCATGAGTGCAGCTGGGAGGCCTTGGACCCAGCTTCCCCCTTCGACAGCAACACCTTGGTCAGCTTTTCTTTCAGTGTTCGATTTGTTCTTTCGACCAGACCTGAACTTTGAGGATGGTAAGGGCAGTGGAATTTTTGTTTGATTCCCAGGTACGAACATACCTGTTTCATTACTTTACCGGTGAAGTGGGTCCCTTGGTCTGAGTCTATGTAGCAGGGAAGGCCCCAGCGTGGGCAGAATTCAGATGCATTATTTTGCCGTGGTTGCGGCATTTGCACAGGCTACAGGGTAAACTTCTACCCAGCGTGTGAAGTGGTCTATGAGAACGAGACAGTGTTCTTTTCCATGGCTCTTTGGAAGAGGGCCAATGAAATCCATCTGGATTTGCTGAAAGGGTCCAGTAGGCCGTGGCTGGTGTTTCATCATTACTTTTATTTTTGGACCTTGATTGCTTTTTGCACAAATGATGCAACGCCTAACGAAATCTTTCATTACCTTGGTCATTTTGGGAGACCACCAATGAAGTGACATGTTGTGCCGCATTGTTCTTTCTCCATTGTGTGCAATGCCATGGTATACTTCACAAAGCAATGAAAGGATGCTCTGAGGGGCAACAACTTTCCCGTCCTGTGTGTGCCAAATGTTGTCATCATTAAGAGTGCATGCATTTTCAATCCACGTCCATTTTCAGCTCTTGTACAGGCATCCTGTAGTTTAGCTATGTCAATGTTAGTTGGACCCGACATGTCAATAGCTGCAATTTTGTAAGTAGGCAGGGAGTCATTTAAAGCTGCTGCTTTGGCAGCTTCATCTGCCCAGTGGTTACCCAAGCTGATTGCATCTTGTCCTTTAGTGTGCGCTTTCACTTTTACAACTGCTAGTTTGTTTGGTAGTTTAGAGGCAGTTATGAGATTCTGAACAACCCCCCATTTTTATCGGGGTACCTGATGAAGTCAGGAAACCCCGAGATGACCAGTTAACCATAAAGTCATGGACAACACCAAATGCATACCTGGAATCAGTGTATATAGTAAGTCGTTTCCCAGAACCCAACTCACAGGCATGAGTGAGGGCAACAAGTTCAGCCACCTGTGCTGAATCTGAACTTGGAAGGCGGCCTGATGCCATTACCTGACCAGCAATGTCAACAACTGCATATCCTGTAACTGGGTGGGCCCCATTGTAAAAACGAGATCCATCAACAAAAAGTGAGAAATCATTGTCAGAAAGAGGTGTTTCAGAGATGTCTGAATTGGATGGGTGATCTGGAGACAATGGGCACTCATGTGGCTCCCCGTCTCCCTCGACAGGTAAGAGAGTGGCTGGGTTCACAGCTGGGGAGTGGATGAGTGTGATAAGCGGAGCTAACAAGATGGCTTCCCATCTAGTCCACCTGGCTGCTGAAACACGAGAGAAACGGCCTTGGGTTAGTATGTTATGCACAGCATGAGAGACATTGACAGAGAGTGGAGCTCCTGAGACTAGTGCAGCGGAGACCGTTACTGCTGTGGCGGCAGCCTGCACTTCCTGTAAGCAAGGGGAAAGACCAGAAGCGACAGAATCCAGGCGAGAAGAATAGTAAGCAACGGGGCGTTGTATGCCTCCATGGGGCTGAGTAAGAACGGCTGTCATGTGGCCTTGTTTCACAGCTGACCATAGAAAGAACGGGAGGTCAGAACAAGGGAAACCTAAAGCAGGGGCAGAAGTGAGAGCAGATTTGAGAGTGCTGAATGCATCTTCACACTCGGTTGTCCAATCAACGGTCTCCAATGGGCGATGGGAGCCCTTCAAAAGAGCATTGATTGGTGTTGCAATAACAGAAAAGTCAGGTATGTGGTTCCTGCAGAAGTTAAAAAGTCCCAGAATCTTACGAACATCACGGACAGTGCGGGGACGCGGAGCAGTGGCAATAGCAGTTCTCCGGTCAACAGTGAGTTGCTTCGAGCCCTGGGATATGGTAAAGCCCAAATACTGGACAGCGTCTTGTGCGATTTGGGCCTTCTTTGGACTTGCTTTCATATTGTATTTTTCCAAAGCTTTGAGTAAAGCTTCCAGAGCCTGGAAATGAGAGACAGGGTCAGAAGAAGCCAAGAGAATATCATCAACATATTGGAGGCACTGTGTTCCTTCATACTGAGACCATGAAACTGTTGCTAGAATCTTGGCCATTGCGCGATGGAAAAGCGTAGGGCTGTTATGAAAGCCCTGAGGCATGCGTTTCCATGTGTATTGCGTGTTCTGGTGTGTGAAGGCAAACCAAGCTCTTGAGTTTTCAGCAACAGGCAGGGCCCAGAATCCATTGGCAATGTCTATCACAGAAAATATACAGTGACTAGGTTTGATATCAGCAAGCAGCGTGTTTGGGTCAGAAACAATTGGAGCAAGTTTGTCTGCAGCAGCATTAACCGTTCTGTAATCAATTGTCAGGCGCCATGAGCCATCTGGTTTTTGCACAGGCCAGACAGGAGAATTACAGGGTGAGACACATGGCTCA
This sequence comes from Anguilla rostrata, assembly GCF_018555375.3. Lineage (NCBI taxonomy): Eukaryota > Metazoa > Chordata > Actinopteri > Anguilliformes > Anguillidae > Anguilla > Anguilla rostrata. The sequence goes on from NC_057948.1 coordinate 744,347, forward strand.
ATGACCTCCTGTGAAAGCAAGGACTGAATGATTGAGCCAACTGCTTGAGCAGCTTCTGGTTTAATTGGGTATTGTTTCACAGGTGAGGGCATAGTCCCTGTTACCTCAAGTGGTGGTAATGGTGCAGCTCCACAATCCAGTTTGTGCACAGACCAGCATGCAGGGAATGTTGCACATAAAGCTTGGAACTTGTTAGTCAAATCCCAGGAATGGACAATAGGTGTTGCAACAGATGCTATAGCAGTATGGGAAAGAGCAGCTAATGGCAATGTCTTGCGTTTATGAGAAGCGTCACAAACTGACAAAGCCATAGGCGAGTATGCAACAGTAGCTTTCAGTAATCTCATGCCGTCAGAACCGAGGATGGTACCTTCTGCAGTCCTACAAATGAAAAATGATTGTGTCCAATAAGCATTATTGGATTCCACAAGTACTGGAAAGGATTTATATGCGCGGACAGAATTACCCCCAATGCCAGCAAGATCAATGGAATGCTTTGTACAAGGGAGCGGTAGGTCAGTGATAGAAACAGAAGCGCCAGTATCAATTAGCATATCGCATGGCCGGCCTCCTACCCACGCACTAAGATACGGTCTGCAATGAGCCTGAGTTTCTATACTACTGACTGAAAAGGAGGCCGGTAATTCCTATGCTTTCAAACTGTTTAACATGGCGACAAGTTGTTCTCGGTTCAAATGCGCGTAATCGTCATTGGAGCAGTGCGCGATAGGCCCAGCTTCTTTGTCTGAGGTTGCGTATTCTCCACTGGAGGCGTGCGCCTTAGGTAGGGCAGCTAAACATTGTGGCGCTCGATGTCCCTGTTCTCCACATCGAAAGCATTTATCTGCTTCTTTGTTTGGGGGGGTGTTACGCCTACTTCTCCTATAGTCCCTCCCTTTGCATCGATCCGTGCTATGGCCCGTTTCTCCACAATTATCATTCTTCCGATGATTGTTCCTCTCTATCGCGCGAGCCCACGAAACAATGTCACTAAACGTATTACCCGGGTGTATGCCGATTGCTAGTACCTTCTGAATATGCGGGGCAGCCTCTGCCAGTAATTGTTGCGTAAAAACAGCCATGTCTCTATTTGGATTAGGGAAGCCACAATGCGTTTCAAATGCTTCATACTTCCGATCGCGTATTCAGCAAAGGGCAAGCTATTTTGTACTACTGCCGTGAAACAATGCCATTTTGGCGCACCTTTACCTAAAGCAGTCTTTACAGCCTCGCAGAAACCGGTAATCGCGTTTTGTAATTCATTATGATTCGCCCAGGGGCCAGATGCCCATGGTTCCTGTCGGAGATCAGCTGGTTCAATTTTGTTCCAGCTTGAAACTGGACATTTTGCACGCACAACTGAAAACATGTCTAGAGGGTGTAGAGACATGCTACGCTGTAGCTCATTTAGTTGTCGCCAAAACGGTAAATTGTCGTCTTGCGCATTAAGATTCGGCAAATCCTTTAATAAAGCTCTCATTTCGATCAGGCTTAAAGGAACGTGATCAACATGCAGTCGTTGTTCATTTCCTCTACCGCGAATTTTAGTAACCATAGGTGCCATGGGCACCGTTTTATTCTCCTTTTCAAAATACAGTGGGTCAGTTATAGTGTGACAATTTAAATCTGGGTACAAAGATGGAACACCTTTTATTTCAGTCGGAATGCACGCAAGCGCTGTGCTCTGGTCAGAGCTGTTGCCTTTGTTCTCAAGAGATTCTATCTTCTTACGCAGACCAGCTAATTTCGTATCTTGTGCTTGTAGCCGATTATACATTTCGTCACACTTCTCTATGAGCCTCATATGCTCCGTAATTAATACAATGGTACCGTAAGCCGTCCTATTCTTTTTTTGTTTCCCCCACCAAGGAATCCGGCGTGGATCCTTCGGGGTCCCAGCCATTTTTACTCATCGCCTTTGCTTGCTTTACATACTTTTGCTGCAGATATGTGGTTATACTCCCGTTTGCATTCTCCTTGTTTGGGGCCATTTTTGCTCGCGAATTATACTTTGTTGGTAATAAGTTACGTCTCTCTGTATAAACGCACGTTACTGGCTAATAGGTTACTAAAGACAACCAACACGAAACAATAAAGACTAAGAGGCCAATATTAAACGTAAAATTCAATAATGTCCACAAAACTTGTCGGGAGTGCGACACACACGCTCTCTCACGACCTGAAACAGAGACAGACTACCCACGTGAAAGAAACTCCGTCTCTCAACCCTGGGCCCGGGGCGTCACTGACTGACTCTCCCTTAAACGAACAAACAAAGATGCGGCTTTGCGCTTCTTAGGTATCTTCGACCTAATACCCAGTAGTGAAAATTAATCACTTCTGTGCTGTGGGCGACACACTCGCTTACCACGGCCACGCAACCACGTGTAGAATTTAGCCTGGATTCACACTTTCCATAGGCAGGGGTGACTCACAAACACCCGGTCACAATAGGCTTAATACACAGGCCTATATCACAGTCAGCAGCACTGGTAACACATCATCAGCACTGATATTTATAACAAACAATCGTGTAACGTTACACAGACGTTATACCAAAAGACACAGTTTTTAAGCACAAACAACTGATCGCTTCTACACCGGTCAAGATATACGTTATCGTACCACTAGGTGGAGCGTTCCAGACTTCCGCAGTTTTGCCGTCCAATTCGCCAAGCCAATGGTAGTAAAACCCGTTTACTCACTTTTTTGGTCAGGAAAACAACGAAGTTCTGGAAGACGAATCCACCCTGCTCGCAGCGCCAAATTGTTGGTAACCAGAAATGTTGCCAAGAACAATAGTGACCGTCGTTCCAGGTAGAAGCAGATCCGAAGTTAGTGTTTAAAAATCAGGAAGCATTTATTATACAGAAAGCCAGCAACAGGGATTCACACAAAAATGTTCAATTCAACTGTTAGAGTTTGTGGAGTTTATACAGTTACATTTACATATATTCAAATTTGTGCGCAGAATACAGCATGAACTCTGATTGGTTGTTTGTTATACAGAGTTGCCCTATAGGCTGCAATTTCTACCACTGTGTCTTATTGGTTGTCTTTGTAAAACAATGGCGGACTCTCACATGCACGTGAGGTTTTGGAATACACAAATCTGTCTGTCTCCTACAGCACAAACTTTCTGTATCCTAACACTTGTAACTTTATCAATTATTGGGGGATAGTTAAGTTGATAAGCATCTTCTGTATTACTGGGAATGTATATACCCAAGTACTTCATATAGTCTGGAGACCATTTCAAATTGAACTTGCCTTTTAAAGAATCAGAATTAACTTTGGAAATTTGCATGATCTCGATCTTGGACCGGTTGATTTTGTAACCAGATAGATCGCCGAACTGGTCAAGTATTGTAAAAAGTGTTGGAATTGAATGTAAGGGGTCTTGTAAGTAAATTAAAATGCCATCTGCGTGCAGAGAAATAACATGACTTTCACCTCCAGTCTTAATACCTTGCACATGGTCATGTGATCTTATTATCACGACCAGGAGCTCAATAGCAAGAGCAAATAATAATGGAGAGAATGGACTGCCTTGTTATATTCTCCACAAGTGGGCGAGTGCATGTGTGGGGTAGGCCAAGAGAACAGTACAGGCCTGTATGCATGACCCCTACAATGAGGGCGTCCAGTGGCTCTGTTATGCTGTGGGGCGCAATTTCATGGTATGGTCTGGGTCCACTTGTCCCCTAAGAGGGAACGATCACTGCAAATCAATACAAAGTTATTTTGAGTGATCACCTTTATCCTATGATGAAACATTTCTATCCTGATGGGAGTGGTCTCTTCCAGGATGACAGTGTCCCCATCCACCGAGCTCGAGGGGTCACTGAACGGTTTGATGAGTATGAAAATGATGTGAATCATATGGTATGGCCTTTGCAGTCACCAGATCTCAGCTGGTGAATGTGGGGCTTTATTTTGACACAGGGGAAACCAGAATGTTTAGCACTGTGGACCCTCTCATGGTTTGTGCTTTTGAATTGGAGCCATTTCAAATTTCTCATCTCAAGATGTTTGAATGAACATGGAAACTATTGAAAAGTAAAACTGAAAAGTTTAGTGCTGTCGTCACTTTTCTCAAGTGCCTGTTTTCCCTTTTGCAGTCTAACAGAAGCGAGTTGATAATGTGGTTAATCGGACCCCTAAATTCTCCATTAGAATGGCTAATTGGGAATCTTCAATTTCTCTTTCACAACAGGAAGCTCTCAAGGCATTCCAGCCAAATGAAGTGTTTCCCTGTGAAAACGACACTCATTATCTCTACCAAAAGGAGGACTTTATCATTGCACTTGGTATGCCTATCTCTTTACACTTATGGACATCAACAGAAACTGAACTTGACCAGATAAGGTTTTTAAAGATATGAAAATTTTAATATGTAATTTACCAGAATATTTCTATTTTTACTAAGAATATAATTTCAGCGTATTAAATTCATTTCTATGCCAAATGCATGGGGCTTTTTGCACATAACGTCAAAGCTTAGAATCAGTTTGTTAAATGGTCGACATCAGTGTATAAAGCAGTTTCATTGGATAACTACATACATACTGATAATTAAATTTTTTCCATATGGATAATCACCAAATGATCACTGTACAAATTAAGAGTTTCTTTTTATTTATTTACAAGTTTAACAGTTATCGGAATGTGTATACCTTCTTTTTGAATGCAGTTTAACAGGTGTTATACTGTATCAGAAAACCAGTATTGCTATGATAAATACTAATGAATTTGACGTTAATTCAACATTTAACTTAAAAGCTTAGATTCAGGGTGCTGTTTAGATGTGTAATAGATGGAGTGATAGGTTCCATTAGGTCATAATTCAATATGACCTAATGAAACCTACTACTATAGGTATATTGATAATTATTAGTTGTTGGTGTAGACAGTTTTTCTGTTTAAGTAACAGTAAATTTGGCTTTAATCCGTGACTTTATGTACAACGCAACAGAGTGTCCCTGTATCACTCTACATGTTAAATATAATATCAGAATGCTTTTGTATATGTGATGAATAGTTTGTTAGCAGTGTATGACGCCTGAAAAATAAACATTGCCTCATTTCAGGTTTCCAGAATTCTAGCTTTCTACTAACATTATCTTTTTATGGCTTAATAGATTAGATGTTGGCTTACTGTTCTTCATTAACAGTAGCTTGTCTATGGAAACAGGTGTCTTTGAAGGCTCCATCAGCAGTGCAGCTTGGCATAAATGACCTCCTGGGTTACAATGCCAATTTCTCAAGCACACCCTGCTGTCCCCAGGCCACACCCACCGCTTTCCACTGAGGGCGGAGTCTCGGGGTGCCTCCACGCTATTGGTCTCCTGGCGAGGGAGCCCCCATGTCCCCCCCGACCCCCTGCACAGAGTGGCGCTGTACCGGCCGGACCTGGACGGCCTGGCGGTCCTGTGCAACGAGACCACGCGCAGGTGGCACTACCGATTCGCTGGCCTGGACGGCTGCCGGAGCTACGTGGCGTGTGTGGAGATGGTGCTCGGCCCCGCGGTCCTGTGCCTCACTGCGCTCACCGGTAAGAGTGCGTCTGCTAATGTAACAGTCGTCATCAATTTTTTTGACAGACTGCCCGATTTACGCCTCAAATAACTCATTTACGAAACAAAAGGAACCAGCAGGGTGAACGGAGATATCCAAATTAAATTCATTTAAGATTCTTCTTGCAAATCTTTGAGCATATGGAACATACAAAATGTTTCTATGGGTTCTTAGGTGAATATGTGGTCGTTTAACATTCAAAAGACCGTGTTTTTATTATTTCCGTTACTTCCCACAACAACCTTCATGCATATAATGAAACAATAAGCTATGTTGCAAAACTTTTCTTGAAATACAGTACACAGCTGGTTCAGTTCCAACAGTTGTATTTCTGAAGTATAGTGTTTTTGTAATATAGGCATTAAGAGATAATAGCACACGTGAAACACATTGCTTTATTTGACCACTGCCCAGTGGCAGAGCTTGAGTATTAGGACAGGGGGTGCGGAGCCAGTTTAGGGGGCCCCAAGACCCGATTATTTCAGAAATATCGCTGTGGCTGAAGGAATGCGCACCTGTATCTGCATATCACACTTTGTTACAGAAATCTAGCTCATAGGCTCTGACCACAGTAATCGCGCAGCAAGGCTGTATCACAAACACGGTTAGGCTAACAAAAAACATTTCTGACGCACCAAATTATAGGTATCACCCTATGGGGGCTCAGGAGGTAAGAGCGGTTGTCTGACAGTTGGAGGGTTGCCGGTTCGATCCCTGCCGTGATTGGTACCTTGCATGGCAGCCTTTCACCGTTGGTGTGAGTGTGTGTGTGAATGGGTGAATGAGAGGCATCAATTGTAAAGCGCTTTGGATAAAAGCGTTGTATAAATGCAGTCCATCTACCATTTACCCGTAGTCCTTTTAATGGTTTAAGATGCAGAACCCTGCAAAGGTGGCCACAGTTTTCGTTTGTTTAACCACCCTAGTTACCGTGTTCATACTCAACAGACAGGGTGATTGATTGCTGAAGGAATTGTGCTGTTTGCGCTTTTAGCTGTATTTTTAGATGCTATGCCTACATTTAGGTGAGGGAACAACAGCCACACAGTTGTAAAGCATCACGTGCCCAACTTTTTAAGCACAGGTGTGAAAATGCATGCATATCTGTGCTGCACTGGCCTTTAATTGACCTGCCAGTTTGGAGTCTCTCCATTTGAACTGTACAGGCCTAATAAAAATAAATTGGAACTGGTAACGTTGTTCTGACCCAGCCGGCAACCAGTTAGCAAAAAGATGTAGCCAAAACTGCTCATTTGCGATGGAAATGTCGAAGTTATACCACAAGGAGGTTCTCCCGAGCTACTAGAATAGTATGCTACAGCCAGCAACGTTCTGTCACGCGTGTCTTAATTACGGTGGAAAAATTAGACTTGATAGTTAATACTTGTTTATGATAGTTAATACATGCCAGCTAGCTTACTAATAAAAACATTTCTCATTTTTTGAGTTGGGTGAATGTATGGATGTTAAACAAACAAACTCAATAATATATGCTAAGGCTGCATTCACACCAGATCAGGCAATGCAGGAAAAACGGCAGTCCTCCCATTCATTTGAATTGGGGTAGTGCACTTAGGCTGCGGGGTGGGGACCGCATTGGGTGCCGAAAAAAAAAAAATGTAGTGGCCTGGGGGAAGAAGTAGAACCAGAATAAACTTTTGCCGTAACGCAACCCAACGTCACGCTGCGGTGGCCAATCACGTAAGTTTAAATTACCATGTAGCATTCCGCTGTTTACTGAGCAACTGTCGGATGAATTACTGACGGAATTCATTTCCTAAGATTCGATTTTATGATCGTCAGCATGATTTGGCAGTGCCTGGTAATGGGACAAGTACCGAAACAATAGTTACTGGCTAAATATTAATTCTGAACTTCGGAATTAAGCTGTATAAAAAAAGACTCGCTATTTAGCAGTTCTTGCATGCTAGTTTATTGTACCTAGCACTATGGAGTTCATGGACCAAACAATGATACTCTCCCAGTTGTGTCCTCGCTTGGTTTATTTTGTGTACCCAGCTTCGACGTCTGGCTTGCAATCTACGCTGCAAAATAACGATAGCAAGAGGCTTCCTTCGGTTTGTTTCCATTTGTTTGAGTTAGCAGACAGGAAATGGAGGGGGGGGGGTTAAAGTTCACCACATGACATCACGCAAATGGGCCATGTAGTGACACGCCCACACCTCCGCACAACCCTGCGGGAAGGTGCCGCAGGGTTGCCTGATCTGGTGTGAATGCAGCCTAGGTCTGACTGAATGACTAAAACTTTTTTAGGACTGTTTACTGGAGTTTGGCTTGTCTTCACACCCCCACTGCCTGACAATAGCCAGGTGCTGATACGGAATGCGGATGTGCGAATGTGTCGGTCTCTCCTCTGGCAGGCTATTTAGCAACTGAACCCTCAAACACCAAACATTATCAGTGGAATAAACTATATTCACACTGTAGGATACAGTGCTATTGAGGATAAATTTAAAATAAGTTTGCACAAGCCAGTATATTTGAGCAAAAAGGATTTTAATGGCATTGAAACAGCAACAACCACAGACAGCGCGATGAAATTTTCTCCAATGAAATTACAAAGGGCTACAAACAGCAGCTCAGACGCACGTCAGAGGAGAGGGCGAGACATTCGCACCTGACCGTCACCAAAACCTGCATTTTAAAATCATTGCGCACACTGACCTCTGTCAGTAAAAACCGTTGAATAATTAATACCTATTTTTATTCAACCTATCATAGTGTCAGGTTTCACGTTCCCCTCGCTTGCTTGTAGCTGGTGTCTCTCGTCTGAGCGCATCTTTGCTGGTCTCTCTCAAAGATGCCTCGAAAGAAATAATTTTTCCCCACATGAAAATGTTAAACAATAATTGTTTATTTGAATAATTCAGTCATTTCAATAATTGTCCATTTCCCTATTTGGTAAACGAGGAAATAAATGCTGACAGGAGAGACACAACTACAGCAATTTGCCTCATATAAATTCCAATTTAAAA